>NW_007248504.1:925470-969963 GCF_000164805.1 Carlito syrichta
GAGGGAGGCCCGATACCGCGAGGCCTCGGCGTCCGGCCTGCCTGGGCGAGAGATCCCGCGACAAAGGGGCGCGGGCGCCTCAAAGTCCCTGCGCTGTGGCGGCGCCGTGGCGGGGCCGTGGGTGGGCTAGCGGGTGCGCCCGCGCGCCTGGTTTCCACATCGCGCCCCACCGGCCTCTCTGGAGCGCCCGCCCGAATGGCCAGGGGAAGCCCGAAAACACAAGACCCCGAGGCGGGGCGGGTGGCCGGTGACTTCCACGAGCGGCATCTGCGGCGCACAGTCTTTCCTCTGGGGGTCGCCTCGCCCGCTCCGAGCCAGCGCGAGTCGGTGGAAGCCGGGGTGGGAGCTGTGTCGCCGCGCCCGCCGAGCTGCCCAAGCGAGCTCGGGACGCGCGAGCTGCCGGCTGCGCCCCCAGGCTTCGCGCTGCGTCCCCCTCCCGCTGTAGCTCCTGCCGAGGCGTTTTGTCTCTCGGCTACAAAAAGAAAAAAAAGAAATCGCGGAGAAGAGGGCTGTCCACCTGGTCAGGACACTCACGCCATTTAGCACGATGCTCAATTTGAATCCTTTCCCACCATCGCTTTTATACACAAAGCCTTGTGTTGAAAACTGTTCTGCACGTAATAGGTTCGCAAATATTTGTTACACTTTGAAGAAAAAACTGGGGATTTCGATCGACATGTTTGATGGTTAGACAAGTGTTTACTTTTTCACATTTTAGCTCTTTGAGGGCCTGTTTTTACCCCTTAATCCATGTTGATTGCTTACAAGGTGCTGTGCGAGGCACGGAATGGGATCCAACAGGTAAAAAATAGGATACCTACCTCAAGGAGCTCGCAGTATTTGCAGTTTGAAAGTTGGCTGCAGAATACAAGCAAAAGACTACTAAAGGTACTAGCTCTGTCACCACACTTTAGCGAGCTCTTGTCTTTTTCCTTATTTTATCCCACCATCCAGAAGTGTCTGACACACGATAAATGCTTAATAAATAAATTTACAGATGACTGGGGATGACTGCCTTCGTCTTAAATACAATATCCTTACATATACTCTACACATTTTTTTAAATAATGAAAGTACTAAAGCAATTGTACTGTTTAATTCATGTTTTACTTGTGGTTTACCAATTCCCACATTTTTCCACAAAGCCAAGCCTTCTCACTTGTATTTAGAGCGTTTTACTTTTCTCTGCCTCTAAATTACTCTGTATTTCTCTCTATTAAGTTTATCCTGTAATTATCTGCCCATTTCTATAACTCATCAGGCTTATTAATAATCATTGTGGCTCTTTTAACTCTCTCCAAGATTTCCAGTTCTCAAGTCCTGCTGCTCAGAATTTAACGAATATTGTGCAACAGTTAAAGTCCCAAGTTGGTATTAAAAATGTTTGAATGATCTCATGTTATGTAGTTCTCCTGACTTTCTGAGTTGGTCAGAGGAATCTGTATAAACCTTTCATTTTCTGGTTGAATTAAGAGTTGCTACTAACGGTTTTGGAATGGAAGAGTGTATTACAATTTAGAGCTACTTTCAGTTCATTCAGGTATTTGATATCAATTATGCCCTGGATCAAGCCCCACTACTGTTTTATCTTTGCATCACTTCAATATTTCTTGAATTGTGAAACCAGAGCAAGTGGAATAACTGGAATGACAAGTAATAGGATTGAAACTTGAAAATATATTCCTTATCTTACCATCTAAATTTAACAGTTAAAGAATAAGAGAACATGAACATTATTCTTCTGTAGTATTCAAGAGAAGCAACAGGTCAAAGTCTTCTCTAGAACATTCCTTTCTAACAAAGAGCTAAAATAACCCCCTGAGAGAAGTTATTAACATCCAGTAACAGTTGTTAACCTTACCCCCTGAGTATTTTTAAGAATTCAAAAATAATTTAACCTAAAAAGACAGGGAGTTGTAACTAATTCCCACTGGAGTTCCAAAGTTTAAGTCCTGCTGCCCCTCTCCTAAAAATCACTTTTTTAAAATTCACAAATCCAACAACTTCTAACAGTGCAATCTGTACAACCTGAGTTTGGGAAGGAAAAATGAGGAAGGAGAGGAAAGGAAAAGGAAGCATGAAAGGAATTCTGATATCCAATTCAGAGCATTGGACATTATGAGATAAACATCTTTAACTAACATTGTTCACTCCCTAACCCCAGGACATAGCCTGGTAACCACTGCAATGGTAGAATTTCAACCAGAGTCCCACCAAGTTCAAATGAACTGCAAGTTCTTAGTTGGAAGAATTTGAGAAGCCAGTTCAATCTAGAGATCCAAGTGTGTGTTGGCTAGATAAGGAGACAGAGGTAAATGAGTGACAAAGACTGCTTCCAGGATAGAGATCATTCCTTTTTGTGTTACAAGCTCATATGACTTAAAAGATATGGCTGAAGTTTAAATCTTCAACACTGAAGTAGGACTGGGATGGACGCGGGCTGGAATTGAACTTGCCTTTGGACACATCAACAGTCTCACTCAAACAAGACATGTCAAGTCTCTTTTCCTTCATCTTCAGGAAAATGATGGAAACTTTTGAAGTATGAAGGATGTTAAGTTCCCTTTAGATGAAGGATTTAGAAATATTTCTACTGCTTTTAGAGCTACTATAAAAATCTCGTTATAGAGATAACATAGGCATTCTTGAAGTGGCGCAAGTAACAAATTTCTTACATGCCAATGCTTAAAAGGCATAAAACATGGGAAACAAACTTGATAACTTGGTAAGTCAAAGGAAGGGAGAAATTATCAACATATCTTTTCTGCATTTTCTTGAACCCGTCGGTGCCCAAAGTGCTGGAATTACAGACTGAGCCACCGTGTCCAGCCTTTTCTGCATTTTCTTAAGTGCCCAAGGTGGGAAGAAAAACTCCCTACATCCTAGCGTTTGCTTTGTTTATTCCTCCCCTTTTATTTATGTTCAGCCATAGCATCGCACTGTGCCAATGGGGTAAAAAAAGTCACTGAGGAGAATAAGGATGTGAAAATAGATAAGGGGCAAAGCATTAAGGCAAAAATATTTTAGGGCAAGAAAGTGAAATATAAGAGTCAAGAGAAACTAGCTGTGATGTGATATAAATTTCAACAACCAGTTGGTTTCTCTATAGCATCCCACAGGTAACATTTGACTTTTTCTCCCTATTGTCGCTCTTTTCAAAATCCAACAAATGTACAAGAGGCAAAAATAACAGCCTTAATTTGGAAAGATTTTTTTTCCCACCCTTCAATTTATATTCATGACTATAGCTGCTTAGTTTTTTTCAGCAGTTACTAAGATTCAAGTCCTCCCCAAGCTAATAACCACAGTGCCTACTCTAAACACTACTGAGTAGATGGAAGAGCTCTTGAGCCCCAGTGGCTCTGAATTATGATGCTACTGACCCCTCTAGAAGCTGGAAATACATATTCAGAGGGTGCAGGGTGGGAAGAATGGTGCCAGTGGCTTTTAGTGTCCTGGAGCTAAGAGGCGAAATGCTCTGTGGTAGGTTGAATAGTCTTACCCAACAAAGAATAGTTCAGTCTTCAAGATGTATTACCTTAAACTAATCCCAAATGGAAGAATGATGAAGTAAACCAGCACTACTTGAAGTGCTTGTTCCTGATCTCCAATGTGATAGGTATGGACATAGACAACTGTTTAAAAAGTTTTGTAGAAACAATAAGTTTATGTCTGTTGAAACAAGTAATAAAATAATTGAGCCCATATTTTGTTTGTTCTTGTTTTTATTTCATGTTTTTAGTAATTCAATTTTAGTATACTTAGACTTCATAAAAGTTTCACATATTGAAAATTTACCATAAAGAATTTGAGAGGCACTAGAGTAGGGAGTAGGCTATCATGCCCAACCCTTTCTCAAAAAAATAATGCCCTCCATTCATTTTGAGGAATGCTCAAAATCTTGAATAAAGCTTTGATGTTATAGTCCAAAATTTTTATTTTATTTTATTTATTTAATTTTTTTGAGTTGTAGTCTCATTCTGTCACCCAGACTGGAGTGCAGTGGCCGCTCCCAGCCACCGCAGCCTGGATCTACTGGGCTCCGGCAATCCTTCCGCCTCAGCCTTCCAAGTAGCCGGAACTATAGGCACGCGCTATCATGCCCGACTCATTTTTGATTTATTGCAGAGACAAGGTTTCACCAATTTGCCCGGGAGGGTCTCGAACCCTCAGGCTCAGGCAATCCACTCGCCTCAGCCTCCCAAAGTGCTGGAATTAAAGGCTGAGCTACCGAGCCGGGCCCGAAATTTTTTATAATGCAAGCCTGCATTAGGATCAATCATTTTCATTACACTGCCCGTCTTTATCTGTGCTATTCATTTATTCAACAAGTAATTATTCGGTACAGGATTTGTGCTAGGTTTTGGTTGTGCAAATATTGAATGAAATGTTTATAGTTCTCTGCCCCCATTAAGCTTACAATATAAAGAAAATAGCCAGTAAACAAGTAATTGCCAAAAGGGAAGGATTGTTTATAAAAGCAGACAGAATGTTGAGATAAAAAGTGATGGGGTAGTATAGGAAGAGGGGATCTATTCAGAGAGAATGATTCAGGAAGGACTTACCAAGAAAGTGACATTTAAATTGAAACCTGCAAGATGAAAAGGAGATAGCCATGAAAGAAGCTAGTGAAGAAGAAACAGTATGTACAAGGACTATGATGTAATTAAGAAATTGAAAGAAGGCTCTCATGGCAACGAGGAGAGTAGTATGAATAAGGAGAGAGAGGAAAACAGGCTTCAGACTATGCAAGTCTTATAGACTAAAATAAGGTCTTCAGATTTTATTCAAAGTGAAACATCAAGCCATTGGAGGATTTTAAGTAAGGGAATTATGTGTTCTGGTTTATGTTTAAAGATTGCTCTGGCTGTTATATGAAGGAATGAGTTGTAAGAGACTACCAAAGAAAGCAGAAAAACTATTAGAAGAGTATTGCAGTAACTTAGACATGCGATAATGGTATGGTGCACTAATATGGAAAGAAATGGGCAGATTTAAGATATATTCCAGAAGTGAATTCAACAGGATTTGCTGATGGATTAGATGACTCTTAGTTTTTGTCTTGAGCAAATGTGTGGAGGTAATGTCATTTATTGAGATGGGGAAGATTTTTAGGGGAAAGGGGTATGTTATAGCAGGGATTGGAGAGATGAGCAGTGAAAATATTCAGTTTTGAAAATATTAAATTTGAGATGCCTTTGAGACCTCCACATGGAGATAGATGCATGGTTGGATTTGATAAGTAAATGATTTTGAGGAAGAGGAATAAGGAAGTTATGGGAATTATACAGGAGTCATTAGAATGATGACTCATGGAATTTGAGTTGGATAAGAAGAAAGTACAGTCTAATAGAGGTTGTTGTAGGTAGAAATAACTCATAAGACCAGTGGATTAGAGGGCTGACACCATCAGGACAATCCATTGCTTCTTGGAGGATATTTAAACAAGAAGGATAGGAGCTATGATCAGAGACTAAGAATTAACAAGGTTTTGGAGAGAGGTTGTGTCTGTGACAGTAACCAGAGAGTTACCCTAGTAGTGATAGAAAAAATGGTCATTGGTGATGAGGAGATCCAAGAATTTGGATGTCAAAGCATATAGGAAGTTGAATGGGTCATATGCAAGGATATTGAAATCACCTGGACTGGTGGCAAAAATTGGGCTGGTGAGTAAAAACATTAAGACTTCAAAAATGTGAGAATGTTTCCAGAATGTAGTTAGATGATAGCATTCCTCAATGCTGTCTCTGACAAGAAAAATGGCTTTCAAAGTGTTTTCATATACTTTCTTACTTGACCTTCATTACAACTTGTTGAGATGGTATTCTTGATGATGTTATTACCATTTTATAAAGAAAAACTCGAGACTCAGAAAAACTACAAATATACTAGAAGCAGTTATAAGAAGACATATGGTAAAGACAGACAATATATTGTCCTGTATTTTATTTTATTTTATTTTATTTATTTTTTTGAGTTGGAGTCTCACTCTGTCACCCAGACTGGAGTGCAGTGGCCGCTCCTGGCCACTGTAGCCTCGACCTGCTGGGCTCCGGCAATCCTTCCACCTCAGCCTTCCAAATAGCCGGAATTACAGGCATGTGCTACCACACCTGGCTGATTTTTTTATTATTATTATTATTTATTATAGAGATGAGGTCTCACTGCCCAGGCGGGTCTCGAACCCACGGGCTCAGGCAATCCACTCACCTCAGCCTCCCAAAGGCGTGGGATTACAGGCTGAGCCATCGAGCCCAGCTTGTCCTGTATTTTAAAATAAATGCAAATGTATGAAATAAATCGAAACAAAGGCTTCTTTTCAATGATCTTTCCTAAGTACAAGTAAAATTTAAACTTCTTTGTCCATAAAAAAATTCAATCTTTGTATTTTTTTCAGAAGCATATATTGTGCAAAGTAAGATAAAGTGCCAGATAAAGGAATTATCTGAATATTTGCTCATTTTATAATATGGAGAAATCATTTATTCTTAATCTATCCAGCCATAAAATTATCATAACACTTTAGGAATAATTATTTTTTTAAACACTATTTCTAAAGAATCATGAGTAAGAAAAGGAATAGATGTGAGTTTATTGTTATTTTGTGTGAATGTGAATTTTTGCACTTTGGTGATAGAAAGAGAATAATATTATGCATAATAAATAATAGCTTTTGAAAAGCCTATGAAGGAAAGAAAGATTATTTTCTTCTCTGTTTGCTAAAATTTTTGTTTTCTCAGGTTTAACTACTCTGGATTTTCCCACCTGTTTAAGAATGCAAATTAAACAAAGCACTTAACTGCACTTTATTGTGCTTCATTCTAACTTAAATCAGAAGAATTTTAATCAAAGCTGTACTGAGGCTTTAGGGGAAACTGAATTGTTGGAATCTTTGCAGTGATTTTAACCGGTCAAAATTTGTTATGTGTATTTCTTTAAATTCAAAATCGGTTATTACTAGCTACTCTTGCAAATAAGTAATACTTTTATCCCATTTTTTCAGGTGAACAAATCCAAAGGTTAAATGGTTTGCCCAGGGGTACAAATTGAATTAGTAGCAAAAGTAGGAGTATAACTCCAAACTACTGACTCAAAGCTCAGTCCAATGAGCCATGCTGTTTCTCAAGTGGTAAGCATATTAATTGTCCCTTCAAGCAGGAAACAGAGCTCTAAATGGAGCATGTCCCATCCAGAAGACCTATGCAACATAGGAAAGAGACCTACTTCTTTCACTTAGTAAAAAAGAAAAAAAAATTCACACAAAAAATGCCAAACTTGCTTTTTATTAAAGAGGAAATAAATATTACAAATTCAAAAAGCAATACAAAATATGTGTTACAAAAAGACACTACATTTTATAGTTGTAAAACCAAAAGGATGTTTTGATACTGTTTTTTAGTACTGACATTAGACCAAAGATACGTTTGATGGTGAATTTGCTGTATCAGATAAATACCAAGATAATTCAGGTATCCGTTTACTTTTTGTTATTCAGGTTAACCATAGAAAAATAGCAATTGTACAAATTTTACTTAATATTTGAATAAATGCCCTTCTGACTCATCTCTCATTTCAAATCCACCTAAGGTACATAATTTTTTAACTCAATTTTCACTATGCAATGTTAAAACCATAAATGGAAAGACTGTATTAAAAGCAGAGATTTTCTAAATTGCAAATTAAACGTAAATGGTTCTACTTCCACTTCTGGCTATGATAGAATAGTCTGTATATGTTAACTCTCCTATCAAGAACAACTATTTAAAAATAACTTATATAACAACTGTTTGAAACCACTAGAGAGGGACTGAGGAAGCCAGTACTGGAGACACAAAGATCCTACAAAGGAGTGAAGTCTAATGAATTAAGACCCACATTCGCCTGAGCTTTTCACTTTGGTATTTGCAGATTTATGGCATGGAAAATAGAGGCTAAGAAGAAAGTGTCAGTCTGGGCTTATGGCAGTCTCACCGGGTTAGGAAGACATATGTTGAAGTTTGAGGCTGACGAAATGATTAGGACTTGAGGAACTAATGCAGGAGTTAAGAAAACCACAAGGGAGTGAGCCCAAATGTCTGTGAAATTTCTCCTCAAGGCATAAGCTGACTCCTCAACTGGACATAGTAATGTGCAGAGAAATTAAGTGTAAAAGAGCAACTTCCAGGTTAAAGAGCTGAACTGAGATTTTGGCAGTTTTGGAGACCTTGGGAGACAGAGACGGAAATTCTGGGACCACCAAAGAGAAAGGGCTCAAGCACAATACTTCAGGATTTCAGATGAGAACTCAAGAAGGTTACTCCTTACAAAATAAAGGCAAACCTTTAAGATTTAGGGCAGACCATACTCGGTGGCTCAGCCTGTAATCCCAGCACTTTGGGAGGCCGAGGTGAATGGATTGCCTGAGCCCGTGGGTTCGAGACCAGCCTGGGCAACTTGGCGAGCCCTCATCTCTACAAAAAATAAATTAGCGGGGCATGGTAGCACGTCCTGTAGTTCTGATTACTTAGAAGGCTGAGGTGGAAGGATCGGCGGAGCCCAGCAGATCAACGCTGGGGTGGCCTGAGTGTGCCACTGCACTCCAGCCTGGGAGACACTGAGACTCCAATTCAAAAAAAAAAAAAAAGATTTAGGGCAAACTGGAAGTTGATGAGCCTTAAAAAAATCTGGTATCTGGGCAGGCTTGGTGGCTCAGTCCTGTAAACCCAGCACTTTAGGAGGCTAAGGTGGGAGGATTGTTTGAGCCCAGGAGCTCGAGACTAGCCTGGGTAATGCAGTACATTGTCTTTACAACAGAAAAAACACAAAAAATTAGCTGAGCATGATGGTGAACACCTGTAGTCCCAACTCGGGAAGCTGAGGTGGAAGTGTTGCGGAGCCCAGAAAGTCAAGTCTGCGATGAGTCATGATGATGACACTATACTACAGCCTGGGCAAGAGGGAGACTCCACCTAAAAAAATAAATAAAAATAAAAATAAAAAATCTGAGGTGAAATCCAACATTGACTGAATTAATATGGTAAATCCATACATTATATGACTGCTATAGCAAATTAAAAATCTCTCTAGAAAAAGATAACTTTACAGTTTTTGTAAGTTTTTACAATGTCCAGCAATCAATTAAAAAATTCTAGAACCCAAAATTACAAGAATTATGTTAAAATACTGGTTTCTAATAGGTTAGATACAGCAGAGAAAAGAATAGTGAATTAAGAGAGACAGTTATAGAAAATATTCAGATTTTAGTATAGGGAGCAAAATAATGAAAAATGCAGAAGATAGCATAAGAGATTTGTGGAACAGAATTTAAAAATTTTGATAAAGCTCTAGTTGGATTCCCAGGAGGATTGAAGAACATTACTTGAACAAAAGCAACATTTGAAAAACCATTGACAATTAATTACAAAACTGATGAAACAAAGCAAGTTATGAATTCAAGAAGCTCCACAAACTGTATTCAGGATAAATTTAAAGAAAGCTGCACCCAGTGCATCATATTCAAACATCTGAAAAAGAGTGATAAAAAGAAAATATTGAAAGTAGTCAGAGAAAAAAATACACATTACTTTCACAGGACCAAAAATAAGATAATGCTGAATTTTCAACAAAAACTATGGAAACAATGGAATGACATTTTAAGGTTCTGAAAGAATATAATTGCCAAACAAGAATTCTATATGAATAAAAATATCTGTGAAAAAAGAATGTTAAATAAATACATTTTGGATAAACAAAATTGGAGAGAATTTGTTGCTAGCAGACTTTCACTAAAAGAAAAATCTAAAGATTTTTTTCAGGTTTAAACATGCAGAAAACAATTAAGAACACAGGAAAGGGTAGATACATGAGTCAATCCAAATATAAACAATAATGGTAGTATATGATGGGGTTTAAAACTAGACGTAGAACTAAAACATAAAAAACAATAGCACAAAAATTAAAAAGATCACTTTGGGCAACATAGCAAAAGCTCATTCCTACAAAAATAAATAAATAAATAAATAAATAGGGTGGGCATGGTGGCACTTGCTTGTAGCCTCAGCTGTTGGGGATGCTGAGGTTAAAGGATTGCCTGAACCCAGGAGATAGAGGCTGCTGTGAGCCATGACCGTTGTGATCATGCCTCTGCACTACAGCCTGGGCAACACAGTGAGACCCCAACTAAAAAAAAAAAAAAGTAAAAAGAGAGTATCTTGCTATGACAAAATACAATAGACTAGGTAAACATTAAACAACAAACATTTATTTCTCACAATTCTAAAAGCTGGGAAGTCCAAGGTCAAGGTACGAGAAGATTGTTCCTGATGAAGGTCTTCATATAAGGACACTAGGGCCCTCTCTCATGAGCTCACCTAAACCTAATTATCTCCCAGATACTATCACTCTGGGGATTAGGACTTTAACATATAGTTTTTTGTGTGGATATTTTGTTATGGATGTTGGACTCTATTATTTAAGAGTAACCAGTAAAATAATAATAGACATATAACTAGCAATCTAATAGAGCAAATAGAATAATAAACAATTGATTCACTTAATAGAAAGACAGAAAAGCAGTCAGGCTCTGTGGCTCAGCCTGTAACCCCGCGCCATTGGGAGGCTGAGGTGAGTGGATTGCCTGAGCCCGCGGGTTCAAGACACGCCTGGGCAGGCGAGACTTCATCTCTACAATAAATCAAAAAAATTAGCCGGGCGTGGTAGCGTGCGCCTGTAATTCCAGCTACTTGGAAGGCTGAGGCGGAAGGATCACCGGAGCCCAGCAGGTGGAGGCTGCGGTGGCCGGGAGCGAGCTACAGAGTGAGACTCCAACTCAAAAAAAAGAAAGACAGAAAAACAGAATTGATAGTAAAATAGAACAGAGTAAGAAGGTACATTTAAATCCAGTTATATAAATAACTACATGAAATTTGTTGCATTAGTACTTCAATTGAATGACAAAGATGGTCAGGTTGAATAAGAAAAACAATACCCAACCACATGTTGCTTGTAAAAGATACAACCGGCCATGCTCGGTGGCTCAGCCTGTAATCCCAGCACTTTGGGAGGCTGAGGCGAGTGGATTGCCTGAGCCCACGGTTTCAAGACCAGCCCGGGCAAATTGATGAGCCCTCGTCTCTACAATAAATAAAAAATAATTAGCTGGGCATGGTAGCTCACGCCTATAGTTCCGACTACTTCGAAGTCTGAGGTGGAAGGATCAACGGAGCCCAGCAGACCAACGCTGGGGTGGTGGTGAGCGTGCCACTGCACTCCAGCCTGGGCAACAGAGTGACTCCAACTCAAAAAAAAAAAAAAGATACACCCTAAATACAAAGACTCTTAAAGTTTGAAAATAATAGTTTGAAAGATATATAACTGGCCAGGTGTGGTGGCTAGCACCTGTAATCTTAGCACTTTGGAAGGTCAAGGCAGGATGATTGCTTGAGTCCAGGATTTCAAGACCAGTCTAGACAACATGGCAAGACCTCATCTCTACAAAAAATAAAAAACTTGGCATGGTGGTGTGGGACTATAGTTCCAGCTACTTGGGAAGCAGAGATGGAAAGGATTGCCTGAGCCCAGAAGGTTAAGGCTGTAGTGAGCCCTGATCATGCCATTGCACTCCAGCCTGGGAGACAGATTGAGACCTTAACTCAAAAAATAAAATAAAATACAATAAAGATATAACATGAAACTATCACCAAAAGGAAATGTGCGGCTGTACTCATATCAGGCAAGTAGTCTAAGGCAGTAGACTCTAAGGCAAAAGGTATTACTAGAGAAAATAAGTGTTTCGCAATGATAAAGGGATCAATAGGATTTTAAACTTAAAGATAATAATATAGTCTTAATTATGTAAAGAAAGATATTATATAAGTAAAAGACAGAAAATACAAATTGAGAGCCAGGATTGAAGATCTTTTTAATACCTATTTTAGTAATTAATGGTGAAGAACACTATACCTAACAACTGCAGAGTATAAGCCTTTTTCTAATTCTCATGGAATGGTGCCCAAAATCAACTATATTCTGGATCATAAAGTAAGTATCAATATATTTCAAATAACTTAAATCATATGGAGTATATTCTCCGACCTCAGTGGAATTAAGCCAAAAAGGAAATAACAGAAAAATAAGCAAAAAATCTCCAATGTTAGAAAATTATCAATATACTTTAAAATAATCCAAGGACCAAAGATAAATTTGCAATAGAAATTAGAAAACATTTTAAATTTTATTTTAGAAAAATGTGACATACCAAAACTAGTGTTTGTAGCTAAAATGTGTAGCAGGAAATTTATAATCATAAACATACTTAGCAAAGAATAAATGCTGAAAATCAATTATCAGAGTCCACCTTAAGATTTCAGAAAAAGAACAGCAAATTAAATGCAAGAAAATAGAAGGAAGTAAATGATGAAATTAAAAATTTAAATCAGTGAAATATAAAATAGAGAAAATATACTAAACCTTTGGTTCTTTAAAATGATTAATAAAATTGACAATGCCCTAGCAAGTATGATAAAGAAAAAAAATTTTTTTTGCAGTTTTAAAAAGTGTGTTCTCTTTTTTTAATTTTAAAGATATATGGCACAATTCAGGATTAGGTATACAAGTGGACATCGTACAGGTAAATCCTGGGCCTTCCTTTGGTCCCCACTTAAAAATTAATAACATCGGTATCAGAAATTAAGAGGTGAATCTATAGATACTTTAAAAATTAGAGGCTATTATAACAGACTACTGCTAGTAAAATGGAATATTTTGATGAAATTGTCACAGTTCTTAAAAAAGAAAAAACCTAGAAAAATGAACACAGAATGACTAGATAATCTAAATTATCATCTATCTATTAAATCAATTGAATTTTTAATAAGTGATTTTTCCGTGTGACACACAACAAACTCTAGGTGTACATGATTTCACCTGTGAATTATTTCAAATAGTACAGAAAAAAACCCCACTATTATTATATGAACTCTTCCAGAGAATCAAAAATGTAGGAAAGCTTCTCCATTCATTTTATGAAGTTAGTTTACCCTTGATGCCAAAATCTAGCAAAGACAGTACAAGAAAGAAAAATCACAGGAAATTAATAAATAAAGATTGGAAAGGAAGAAATTAAACTGTTCTCACCATTTTAAATGTCATGATTGTAATATGTATGACATTCAAAAGAATCCTCAGAAAACTAAAATTAAAAGGTGAAGCAAAGTCTCCGGATAAAAAGTCAACTTGAAATTTTATTTCAATATACAATTAGAAAATGAATGTTGAAAAACAACACTAATTTCAATACCATCTAAAAACATCAGTTGCTGGCCAGGTTCGGTGTCTCAACCTGTAATCCCAGTGCTTTGGGAGGCCGAGGTGAGTGGATTGCCTGAACCCGCAGGTTCGAGATCTGCCTGGGCAATTTGGCGAGACCTCATCTCTGCAATACATCAAAAATTAGCTGGGCGTGGTAGCGCGCGCCTGTAGTTCCAGCTACTTGGAATACTGAGGTGGAAGGATTGCTGGAGTTACAGAGTGAGACTTGTTTTTTGAAAAACAAAAAACAAAAACAAAAAACATCAGTTGCCTAGGAATAAAACTAATAAAAATATATAAAAGACCTCTACACAGAAAGCTACAAAATGTTACTGAAAGAAATAAGAAAGAATGATGCTAAAATTTAGATAAGCTGATATAACAGGAAAGTGTATTTTAAAATATAGTATTGCAAATTGGATAGAGCCTAAAACATCCAAAACAATCTTAAAGAACAAACAGGTCTATGTGTCTATTTTTGTACCGATATCATGTTGTTTTGGTTACTGTAGACTTGTAAAGTTTGAAGTCTGGAAGTGTGATACCTCCAGCTTTGTTCTTTTTGCCAAAATAAAAACACAGATCTACAGCCAGCTCATCTTTGACGAGGCCAACACAAACAAACATTGGGGAAAGAAAACCTATTTAGCAAATAGTGGTGGGAAAACTGACTAATCACACGCAGAAAAATGAAACTGGACTCCTACCTATCACCTGTACAAAAATTAACTCAGAATGGATCAAGGACTCAAATGTGAAACCTCCAACTAGAAAAAAATTTAGGGAACACCATCCTGGACATTGGCCTAGGCAATATATTCATGATCAAGTCCTCAAAAGTAAATACAGCATAAATTAAAATTGACAGATGTGACCTTATCAAGCTAAAAAGCTTCTGCATAGCAAAAGAAACCATCAAGAGAATACAGAGACAACCCACAAAATGGGAAAAAATATTTGCAAATTATGCATCTGACAACCAACATTCAGAATCTAATAGGAACTCAAATGAATCAACAGGAAAAAAAAATTTTAAATGGGCAAAGGACATGAACAGACACTTCTCAAAGGAAGACATACAGGCAGCCAACAAATATATGAAAAAATGCTCAGCATCACTAATCATCAGAGAAATGCAAATCAAAACTACAATGAGATACCATATCACACTGCTCAGGGTGGCTATAATTAAACAAAACAGAGTCCAGAAACATATCCACACATGTACAGCTACCTATTTTATGACAAAAGTGCCATTGCAATGTAGTGAAGAAATGTTGGTATGTTCAATAAATAGTTGGTTCAATTGAATATTCAATGGATGAAAGCGAAACTTGTTCCCTACCTTACATTGTACACAAAAATTCTGTTATTCTATTTCTGGCAAACTACAGACCTCAATGTGAGCTATTTAGCAGCAAGTCTTGTAGAAGATAATTCAGAAAAATATATTTATGAGCTTAGGTTTGGTAAAAATTTCTTAAAGAGGACTAAAAAGATAAGAAACGAATCACAAATATGAAAACTTGAACTTTAATTAAATGAAAAGCTTCTGCTGATCTAGAGACATTGTTAAAATAAAGTATATAAATAATTCTTCAGACCAATATTTTTAAAACAGTCAAAATTCTTGAACAGGTACTTCACTAAAAAGGATATAGAAATGACTAGTGAACATATGAAAAAGTATTTAAAATCATTAGGAGTAAAAGTGCATATTGAAACCACAATGGGACATTAATGCACATCTGCCCAAATAGCTAACAATTTTATTTTACTGACCATTTCAGTGTTGGTGACAATGTGGATCAGTTGAAATTCTCATATGTTGCTCATGAAGGTGTAACTTGATACACTCATTTTTGAAAAATACTTCACTTTATGCTAATGTGTATACCAAAATTGTCTAACCTATGACCCAGCAAACTCAGTTTCAGTTATATATCCAAGATAAATGAGTACATGTGCCCACCAAAAGACACATACAACAATGTTCCTCAGATTTTGTCTATGATACCAAAATCTGGAAATAACCGTAGAGTAGAATGAACACATACAGTGACATATGTAATAATAGTTATAGATATTATATAACAGGTTTATTGAGACACAATTTACATTCTGTAAAATTCACCTTATACTGTACAATTCAGTGGCTTTTCATTCATTCAGAGTTGTTCAGTCATCACCACTAATGTAATAACATTTTCATTACTACAAAAAGAAGTCCATACTCATTAGCAGTCACTCCAAATTTCCCCCACATCTCCTGGAAACCATTATTCTATGTCTGTCTCTATGAATTTGTCTATTCTGGACATTTCATATAAAAGGAATCATATATGTAACCTTTTGTGACTGTCTACTTTTATGTAGCATAATATTTTCAAGATTCATCCATGAGGTAGCATATAGCATTTCTTTATTCTTTTTAATGCTAAATAATAGCTTTCTGTATAGATAATACACATTTTTTCTATTCATCAGCTGATGGACATTTGGGCAGTTTTCACCTTTTGACTGTCCTCAGTAATGCTACTATAGACATAAATGTTCACGTGTTTCTGTAAATATTTTCCTTTCTCTTAGGTATGAAACTAAGAGTAGGATTGATGGGTCATTTAGTAATGATGTTTTACATTTTGAGGAACTGCCAAATTGTTTTCCAAAATGGTTGCACCATTTTACAATCCCATCAGCAGTATATGAGGGATCTAATCTCTCCACTTTCTTACGAATACTTAATATTTTCTCTCTTTGTTTTAGTCATATAACTAGATGTGAGCTATTGCTCATTATGGTTTTGATTTGCATTTCCATAATGGCTTATTGATGTCTAACATCTTGTCTTATGCTTGTGGGCCACTTGAATATCTTCTCTGAAAAATGTCTTTTCAAATACTTTCCCTATTTTTAAATTGAGTTATTTGTCCATTTATTATTGAGTTGTTTGTATATTCTGCATACAAATCCCTTATACATATGATTTAGAAATATTTTCTCCATCTATGAATTGTCTTTTTCATTTTTTTGGTGGAGTTCCTTGAAATGCTTAAAGTTTTACTTTTGATAAAGTTCAGTTTATTAATTTTTTTGTCACTTATGCTTTTAGTGTTATATCTAAGAAACCATTGTCTAACTCAAGTTCACACAGAGTTATTCCTATATTTTCTTCTAAGAGTTTTATAGTTTTAGATCTTACATTTAGGTCACTGATATACTATAAATTAATTTTTCTATATAGTGTAAGGTGGAGGTCCACTTTTATTCTTTTGTATGTAGATATCTAGTGGTTTCAAAACTATTTGTTGAAAAGTCTGTGCTTTCCCAATTGAGTTGTCATGACAATCTTAATAAAGTCAATTAACCATAAGTACAAAGATTTATTTTCTGAACTTACAATATCTCTATCTTTATGCTTCTATGCCTAATATCTCTATCTTTATGTCTTTATTACTAAAGCTTTGTCATAAGTTTTGAAATCAGCAAGTGTTAGCCACCAAATAGATTCTTGATTTTTTTTTAGGATTGTTTTGACTATTTTGAGTTTTTTGCCTTTTCTGCATGAGTTTTAAGATCAATTTATCAATTTTTACAGAGGTCAGCTGGGATTTGGATAAGAAGTATGTGGAATCTGTGAATCTATTTGATAATACTGTCATCTTAACAATATTATGTCTTCCAATCAAGAAACATGGAATGTCTTCCCCTTTATTTGGGTTTTCTTTAATTTCTTTAGATAATTTAACGTTTTGTAATTTTTAGTTTTGCACTTTTTTAATTACACTTTATTTCCACCTCCAAAACTGTAAGATAATAAATTCCTGTTGTTTTAGGTTAAAAAAACCAAAAAACCAAAAAACAAAAACAAACAAAAATTTATTTCCAAGTATTTATTTTGTATGCGATTGTAAAGAGAACTGTCTTTTAAATTTCATTTTTAGATTTTTCATTGCTAGTATATACAATATAACTGATTTTTCCAAATTGGTCTTATAATCTATAATCTTAGTGAATTTATATATTAGTACATAAATTCTATATATAATTCTATATATAAGATCATGCCATCTACAGCTATAGATTGTTTTACTTCTTTCTTTTCAATCTAGGCATATTTTATTACTCTTTTCTTTCCTAATTATCCCAGTTAGAATCTCCATTACAATATTGAATAGAAGTGACAAGAGAGGGCATCTTTGTTTTATTTCTGACCTTAGAGGGGAAGTGGGATAGCATTCAGTTTTTTACCTTTACGTCGTATGATGTTAACTGCATGTTTTGCAGATACCCTTCATCAGGTTTAGGAGGTTCCCTTTGATGCCTAGCCTTTTGTTTTGTTTTGTGTTTTCTTACTCTGTCATCTTGACTGGAGAGCAGTGACATGATAATGTCTCTCTGCGGCCTCAAACTCCTGGGCTCATGTGAACTTCAGCCTCAGCTTCCCGAGTAGCTGGGAATACAGATGCACACCATCATGCCTGGCTGACTTAAAAAAAAAAAAAAAACTTTTTGTAGAGTTGAGATCTTGCTATGTTGCCCAGGTTGGTCTCAAACTCCTGGGCTCAAGCAATCCTTCTTCTGCCTTGGCCTCCCAGAGTAGCTGGGATTATAGGTGTGAGCCACTGTGCCCAGCCTTTTGAGTGATTTTTTTCACTGAGTATTTTATTGAATGTTTATCAAATGCTTTTTTATCATCTATTGAGATGATTGCGTGGTTTTTGCCCTTTATTTTATTAGTAGGATGTATTGTATTTTTGAAGGTTAAACAAACCTTGCATTTCTGGGTGAAATCTCATTTGGTCATATTGTATAATCATTTTTATATGCTGCTAGATTTGATTTCCTAATATTTTATTGAGGATTTTTGCATCTCTCTGTGCATATTTGTTTGTTTGTTTTAGAGATGAAGTCTCACTCTGTTGTCCAGCCTGGAGTACAATTGGTGAGATCACAGCTAACCACAGACTTGACCACCTGAGCTCTAATGATCCTCCCACCTCAGCCTCCTGAGTAGCAGGGACTACCTGTGTGTACCACCATGTTCAGCTAATTAAAAAAATTTTTTTTTTTAGAAACAGGATCTCCCTACATTGCCCAGAATAGGTAGAACTCCTGGCCTCAGCCTCCCTAGTTGCTGGAATTACTTGCACAAGCCACCATGCCCAGTATTTGCATCTATATTTTTAAGGAACATTGGTCTGTGATTTTCTTTTCTTTTGATGTCTTTGTCTGGTAGAGTATCAGATTAATACCAAACTCATAGAATGACTTGGGAAGACGTCTCTTTTCTTTAATTTTTAGAAGACTTGTGGTAAATGGATATTAATTCTTCTTAAAACATTTGATAGATTTCAAATGTCTTTGAAAATGACTTTATATGGGCCTACTTTTTTTTTGTGGGAAGTTTGTAATTATTAATTCAAGCTCTTTAGTTGTTATAGGTCTATTTATATTTTTTATTTTTTTCTTGAGTCACTTTTAGTGATTTGTTTTTCTAGTAATATATCAATTTCATCTTGCTTATCCAGTTTGTTGGCATACAGTGTTTATATTTCTCTATAAACTTTTTTATTTCTGTAAAATTGATAATAATGGGAAACTTTTCCTTTTGGATTTTAGTAATTTGAACTTTCTTTTTTCAGTATCTTTTGGGAGGGGTATAGTTTAGCTAAAGGATTACCAGTTTTGTTGATATTTTCAAAGACCCAATTTTTTGTTTTGGTTTTATTCTATTATCTTTTTTTTTTTTTTTTTTTTTGAGTTGGAATCTCACTCTGTCGCCCAGACTGGAGTGCAGTGGCCGCTCTGGCCACCGCAGCCTCGACCTGCTGGACTCAGGTGTTCCTTTCACCTCAGCCTTCCAAGTAGGTAGAACTACAGGCGCGCGCTACCACATCCGGCCAATTTTTTAATTTTTAATTTTTTTTTTTATTGTAGAGCTGAAGTCTCACCAAGTTGCCCAGGCGGGTCTCGAACCCGCGGGCTCAGGCAATCCACTCACCTCAGCCTCCCAAAGCGCGGGGTTACAGGCTGAGCCACCGAGCCCGGCTTCTATTATCTTTTATTCTCTATTTGTTTCCTCTCCTAATACTTCTTATTTTTTTCCTGCTTGCTACAGATTTAATTTATTATTCTTTTCCTCATTTCTTAAAGTGGAAATTTAGGGTACCGATTTGAGATCTTTCTCTTCTTTTAATATAGGTAATTACAATTCTAAATTTTCCTCCGAACACTGCTTTTTTCTGCGTGGCTTAGTTTTTTGTAAATTTCTCAAATTTTTTGTTATTAATTTTAGATTTTATCCTATTGTGACTGGAGAACATACTTTGTATGATTTCAGTTATTTTAAATGTATTGAGGATTACTTTATGGCCTAACACATAGTCTATACTGAAAAATTATTCCATATTCACTTGAGAGGAATGCAAATTCTGCTGTTGGTGGGGAGAGTGTTCTATAAGAGTCTGTTAGATTTAGTTGGCTTAAACTGTTCTAGTCTTCTATTTTCTTAATCTTCTATCTTTTTGTTCTTTTATTTAAAGTGAGATATTGATGTCTCCAACTATTCCTTTTTTTTTTGAGTTGGGGGGTCTCACTCTGTCACCCAGGCTGTCGTACGGTGGCATGATTACTGCTCACCACAGCCTCAACCTCCTGGGCTCAGGTGATATTCTGCCTTAGCCTTCCAAGGAGCTGGAGCTACAGGAGTATGCCACCACAACCAGCTAATTTTTTATTTTTATTTTTGTAGACTGGTGTGACTCCTAGGCTCAAGAAATCCTCCTGCTTCAGCCTCCCAAAGTGCTGGTATTATAGGTGTGAGCCTCTGTGCCTGACCTGATAAATCCAAGTATTATTTTGAACTGTCCATTTCTTTCTTCAATTCTGTGACCTCTACTTAAGGTATTTTGGAACTATGCTGCTAGGTGCGTATATGCTTATAACTGTTAGGCTATCTTGATAGATTGACTCATGTACTGTTATTAAATGCCCTTTTTTGTTTCTAGTAGTGAGTTTTGATTGAATTCTATTTTATTTCTGATATCAGTATGCCAGTCTAGGTCTCTTTTGAATACTAGGTCTCTGTTTACAATAATCTAAGAGACTGTCAGTTTTTTTAATTTCAACCTTTTTATTCTTTGACTCTAAAATATATCTTTTACAGGCAGTGTATAGTTGGATTGAATTTTTAAAAATCTATTTTTCCAATTTTTGTCCTTTGATTCTAATGCTTTATCTATCCACATTTAATGTAATTACTGATAAGGTAGAATTTACATCTACCATTTTGCTATTTGTGGTCTACATGTCTTAATATATTTTTCTGAATCACTGCCTTATTTTGTATTACATATTTTTTAGTGTACCATTTTAATACCCTTGGTGTTTTTTCTATTATTCTGAGTTATTTTCTTAGTGATTGCCATGGAGACTGCAATTAACATGTTAACTTAAAACAATCTGTTTCAGATTAATACCAAATTAATTTCAATAATGTATAAAAACTTCACTATAGCACCTTCTTTCTCCTTTGTGCTATTTGTATTTGTCATATAAACATTTTTATACATGAAACTTCATGAAAAGAGTTTTATGATTGTTTAATGCAGATTGTTTTATATGTTTTAAATCATATAGAAGAAAAATGTCATACACAAAATTACATTTTCACTTTTTGTCTTTTGGCAGTTTGACTATTATTTGTTTAGAGACGAATAACTTTATGCTCATCATAAAGACTTTGGGTTTGTTGAGTTTCCTAGATGTATAGATTAATGTTTTTCCTCAAATGTGGGAAGTTTTTGGCCCTTGTTTCTTCAAATAATCTTTTTGTCTCTTTCTTTATCTCTTTTCCTTCTGAGATTTTCATTATGCATATGTTGATATTCTTGAGTGTGTCCCACGGGTTGCTGAGGCTCTGCTTATGTTTTTGAATTTCAAATTTTCTATTTGATTTTTTTAAAATGATTTCTTTAAGTCTTTGCTTGGTTATCTTAGTGGTGAGCTAATGATTGTAAGAAGCTTTTCTTTTCTTTCTTTTTTTTTTTTTTTTTGAGTTGGAGTCTCACTCAGTCGCCCAGATGGGAGTGCAGCGACCACTCCCGGCCACCGTAGCCTCAACCTGCTGGGTTCCGGCGATCCTTCCGCCTCAGCCTTCCAAGTAGCTGGAACTACAGGCGCGTGCTACCACGTCCGGCTAATTTTTTTTGATTTATTGTAGAGATGAGGTCTCGCCAAGTTGCCCAGGCGGTTCTCGAACCCGTGGGCTCAGGCAATCCACTCACCTCAGCCTCCAAAAGCGCGGGATTACAGGCTGAGCCACTGAGCCGGCTGCAGGAAGCTTTTCTAAATGCTTTGAAATAATAAGTCCTCCAGATTTTGTCCCAAAGTTCTATGTGTGTTTGTGTAGGGACATGTCTTCTGGTACTTTTTATATTTTATTTTTTCAGAGACAAGGTCTTGCTCTGTCACCCACATTGGAATGCAGTGGCATGATCATGGCTCACTGCAGCCTTAACTTCCTGGGCTCAAGAAGTCTTTCCACCTCAGCCTCCTAAATAGCTGAGACTACAGGCACACATCACCACACCTGGCTATTTAAAAACATTTGTTTGTAGAAATGGGGTCTCATTATGTTGCCCAGGTTGGTCTCAAATTAATGATGTCAAGTGATTCCTTCCACTTTGTCCTCCCAAAGTGCTGGGATTACAGGTGTGAAACACTCTACCCAGCCAGTTTTCTGGCATATTGTAAGCCTGTCTTAGTCTTCACTTCCTGCTTGCAAAGAGCTTTATGTTGTACTAAAGGTGAGAGACTAGGGCCTTCCCAAGTCTTTCTGGGGCATGTGTATGGCCTTCTTGGTTTCCAGAAATGTGTTGGAGCTTCTCCACATCCACTGGGCACATCTCATTTTCCAGATTTTCCTTTTAAGTTTTTTTTTGGCAAACCTCTTATTTGTCTTAAATGCTTAGACAATTGTAATGTTAAACAATTGCCACGGAATGCTTTTGAAGAATGTCTTGGGATAGAGCTCTCCTCACTGAATGGAGTCAGGTAAAATAAAAGCAAGTTTTGTAAATATGACTTTTCCAGGAAGCTAACAGACAGATCAAATAGTAACAATTCACTGCGGAGTTTTTGGGAGCTCCAAACCCATTGTGCCCCCTTCAGTGTCAGCTAGGATGGTTTTCACAAAACTCGGATGGTACAAGACCACTGGTTTTCAAATCAACCTTAGATCTGGAAAGAGGACTGTGAAAATAGTGCAAGTTAAGATGCCACAAAGCTCACTTACCAATATTCTGTTGTTTTTCTTTAATAATGATACTCGGATTGGTGCACATTTTTTATTTAATGTAAAGGCCTCTGCAAAAGTTGATTTTGATCATTTTTACTAGTGTTCTTATTGCTTTTATACAAGTAGAGATTCTCAGAGGTCCTTACTGCCTTTCAGAAGTGCTTCTGTTTTGGTGTTTTCTTAAATTGAAATAGTCTATAGCAATAAAAAGCATAGACAACTACTTCGTGCAACAATATTGATGAATCTCACAGAAATACATTGAGCCAAATAAACCAGACACAGAAGTGTGCGTTCTGTATAATTGTATTTATGTGAACTTCCCAAACAGTTAAAATGAAAGTCACAGTAGAAGTCATCTTTGAGGAGAAGGTATTAACATCTTTGGGGAGGATGGGCATGAGAGAATATTCTAAGATGTTGGTAATGCCCTAAACTTAACCCAAATGGTGGTTACATAGGTGCATTCATTTATCAAAATTCTTTGAGTAATACAATTTGTGAATTTTATTATATGAATGTATTCTCTTATAAATTCAACTTAAAAAAACAAATAAAAATAAATGGTGAAGTTTGAGGTTCATAATTCTTGGATAGATTCCCTTGCACAGTTTTGTGCAAGGAATGAAAGATTTCATATTCATAGTTAAGAGATTCATATATGTGCCATTGAGACACAGTAATAATTTATTTCTAATAGTATTACTACTACAAATAAAAACTATATGTCTGCAATGTCTCATAGTTTTTAAGCTGCTTTCACATTTTTCTTATCACCTGTACAAATCTTGAAGTTGGATTTCAAATGTTTTATTTTCCAAATAAGGACTCCCAGAAGTAGAGAGAATCATTGGATCTGTGAAGAATAGGACCAAAATTGTCTTACTCTTAGTTTATTATGCTTTTCTACTACATTTACTGCTATGTTAAAATATTGCTAGTTAACAACTTACCAAAATTAACTTGGTGTCCAAGGTTTTAGAATTTTCTCTTAGGTCATTTATAAAGGACGATTTTAATTCTTTTTTAAATTTTAAAATATTTATTTAATTTTAATAGCTTTAGTGATACAAATGATTTTTTGTTACTTGTCTGCTTTGGGTGGTGGTGAGGAAGTCTGAGTTTTAATTGTTGATTCTATAGGTATTCTTAGGATTTTAGGGATAGAAAGAATTTTGAACTTCCTCTTTTAATACTCTCTGTGATATAGGAGAGAATTTTTCATTCTACTTAAACATGTCTTCTGATGAGATTTCTTATTGTGAATATTACATACTTTTAATGATAAGGAAGTAATTATATCATAATACTAAGTATTTTCTTGCCTTCCCTGCTTTCTACTCAAATATGAAATGATTGATCACAATTCCATGATTCCTTTCTAAATAACTGAAGAATATTAGAACTAATCCTTACCTCAGTAATCTTTTTCCTACTTCATTTAGGCTTTCTTCCTGTCATTTGCTAAACATTGACTTATTGGTTGAACTTCTTCCTTTCAGAAAAGATCCTTGTCTTGTTATTTCATCTATGCCCTGAAACTTTTCTCTGGAAAAAGGTACTCTGATTAAGACCTGGTTCTGGTCAGTGATCAATGCAAATGTTTTTCTTTGTTTCTGATACATCATGACTACTAGATAATATTCTGCCATATTTACATAAGTCTGTAATGTCTGTTTCTTTCTTTTAAGTTATTTCATCTGCATTTGCCCCCATTAAAGGTCATCAGATTTGTGAAGATGATTTTGAATCTAATCATATTTTCTTAAGTAATAGGCATATCAGCTAACTTTGTATCTTTGGCTGGTTTAATAAGTATATTTTTGACATAAATTCTGATATCAAAATGAGAATAATAAATAAAACAGGACCCACAAAGCTGCTGTGTATTTGTAGATAGCTACTAGGAAGCCTTAGTTTGTTTTCCAGGCAAATGAAGAATAGCATATGAGTGAGAAAGTGCTATTTATAAAGAGAAAAAGGGAATTGGAAATTTATGCTTTTGCAATTAAGTTCTAAATAGTTGATGAAACACCACTCTCAGATCCCAAAGAGAAAAGAACTTCAGCTGGGTTTTCTCTGTCTCTTCATCTTGAGCCAAATCTTACCTTCTTGACCACTTAAAGATTCAAGAAGGAAGGAATCTCTCCTGAAAATATCTCTATTCAGTCCAATACCACCTTTTCCCCCCCTCTGGATCACACCTTTTCTATTATATTCACCAAAATATAGTACACACAATCTGGTCAATACTGCAAATAATATTACTATCCTCTTTGGCAATTTCAAGGACAAACTACAGCTAGATGAGGTGAGTCACTGTTGTATATTTCTTCATTAACTCAGTACAACCTGAAAACAGTAAACCATCTCTCTTAAGCCCTCTCAGTTCTTTCATTTACTGTTCTCTCTTTGAATCAAAACCCTTGACATCACTGCCTTTTCTTTCTACTTCACTACTTCCATTCTCAAGCCAAGGGCAAACAAACCTTTTTAAAGAAAACTATATCTCTGAAGAGACAGTGTCTTTTTCTGCCTGGATAAACTTCAAATTCAAACTGTAGTCCTTGTAGCCATCTGAGTGTTCAGCCTGTCTAGGACCATTGGGATTGAACTCACAGAAATCCCGTGATCAGCCCTCTTTCCTTTATTTTGGATATGTTAAAATATGCAGTGATCCCTTGAGCTCAGCCTTCAGTTTTCTGGTTTGTTCTAGTTTTGTTTAGTTTCTGGGCTTACTCTGTCCGTTCTTGAGTTTTTTACTGACTGGATCCAGAATTTCTTTAAAACCTTATTTTCTCACAGCAACCTTGTGTAACTCCATGCCATGTTCCCTCTTCCCCACTTCAAAACAGACAAAATCAATATCAACAGCCTACCTGAGTAGCCCCCAGCTTCTAGTATTCAGGGATCACCACCACTTTGCTATTGCCTCTCTGCTTTTCCCATTATGTTACCAAATGTAATGAAATAATAGCACATTCTATCTCAGTTATACTTTAATCCCTGTCTCTGCAATTGGATCCAATTTGGGGAATGAGGCCAAGAATAGTTCAGAAGATATGTAATAAGAAGCACCACAGCAAAAGAGAATGAGGATGTACTTTAATGTTTACTTATTCATTTTAATTTTTATAATGGATTTGTAAAAATTCCTCAATAAAAGGTTACATTGAAACCTCAATCATTTGTCACTCAGCTTCTACAGTTATTATAGTATGCTCATGTTTATTTTTAAAAGAAATATTTTTGCTCACAATGTTGTATTAACATTGTTTTCTGAGGCATTATTATCCCCAAAGATCAGTCTACTCATTATTCTAAATTCATTCCTGATACCAAACTAAACACCAAGAAAAACAAAACTTAAGGGGGTGAGAACATAATGAAAAACAAACTGAATACAAACTTTAAAAAAATTTTTATTTAAAATTGTGGGGTACAATTCAGGGTTAGGTATACAAATATTCACTGTGCAGGTACCCTTATTGGTAAGGTATGCCCCACCCCTTCCCCAGGCAGATATCAACTATTGTCAATCCACCTTCCCACCCCTCCACCCCCCTTCCCGTGGTTTCCCGCTACTTTTAATCCTTTTCTTATAGTAATATAGTAGTTGTTCAAGGTCCATTTATGAGTGAGAACACGTGATACTCAGCTCTTTGTTTCTGTGAGAGATTACTCCGTATTATAAACTCTAATTCCATCCAGGTTGCTGCGAAGTTCATGATTTTGTTCTTCTTTATGGCTGCATAGTATTTCATTCTGTATATGTACCACATTTTTTTATCCAGTCCTCTTTTGATGGGCAGCACGGTTGGTTTCCATGTTCTTGCTATTGTGAACAATGCTGTGATAAACATATGTGTTCGAGTATCTTTTTCATAGAGTTATCTGAGTTCTTCTGGGTATATTCCCAATAGGGGGATTGTGGGGTCATATGAAAGGTCAATTTTTAGAACTTTTAGGAACCACCACACTGATTTCCACAGAGGCTGAACTAGTTTGCACTCCCACCAACAGTGTAGAAGTGTTCTCTTTTGCCACATCCTCTTCAGCATCTGTTATTTTTTGAGTTATTGATGATGGCCATTCTGACTGGAGTTAGGTGGTATCTCAGTATTTTAATTTGCATCTCCTTTACGACTAGTGAGGCTAAACATTTTTCATGTATCTGTTGGCTGCTCATATGTCTTCTTTTGAGAACTGTCTATTCATATCTTTTGCCCACTTTGTAATGGGGCTGTTTGTTTTTTTTTCTTTTCTGCACATTTGAGTTCCTTGTAGATCCTTGACGTTAGGCCTTTGTCAGACAGGGAGTTGGCAAATATTTTTTCCCAATCTGTGGGCCACCTCCCTGTTCTCTTGATGGTTTCTTTGGCTTTGCAGAAGTTTTTCAGTTTAATGAGGTCCGACTTGTCTATCTTATCTCTTATGGCCTGGGCACTTTGGGTTTTGATCAGGAATTGGTTGCCAGTTCCAACTTCCATAAGAGTGTCTCCTGCATTTTCTAAGGTTCTTACAGTTTGAGGTTTTACCTTTAGGTCTATGATCCATTTAGAGTTAATTTTTGTTTATGGGGATAGGTAGGGGTCCTGTTTCAATCTTCTGCATGTGGTCAGCCAGTTTTCCCAGCACCATTTACTGAAAAGGTTCTCCTCTTCCCAGTAGTGGGTGGTGGAGGTTTTGTCAAAGATAAGTTGCTGAGAAATTGAGGTTTTGCTTCTGGAATCTCAATTCTATTCCATTGTTCTATATACCTGTTCTTATTCCAATACTAGGCTGTTTTGATTATTGTTGCTATATAATATAGTTTAAAGTCTGGGAGTGTGATACCTCCTGCTTTTTTTTACTTCTGAGGATTGTTTTTGCTATTCCTGGTTGTTTATGTTTCCATATGAATTCCTGTATTGCTTTTTCTAGGTCTGAGAAGAATGTTGCTGGTAATTTGATGGGTATTGCATTAAATATGTAGATTGCCTTAGGTAAAATGAACATCTTAGCAATGTTGATTCTTCCAATCAATGAGCATGGAATATTTTTCCACTTGTTTGTGTTATCTTTGATTTCTTTGAGCAGTGTTGAATACAAACTTTTTAATTCCAGCAGTAGCTTTCATATTATTTTTACCAAATAAGGCAAGTTGCCATACAAAATATGTTATAAATTCTCTTTGAAACAATGGCTGAAGGGAATTCTAGATTATTAGAATTTTCTTTCATCAAACTAGTGTCATAGTTACCCTACATTGTACTACTTTTCAGTGAGAACTCTGAACAGAAGATGGATCAGTTTTAATCTAGGCAGGTAGAGGTCTGGGGATATCTATTTATGATGAAGTATTAGCAGCTGCAGCAACTGCAAGAAGAGGGAATAAAGTTTCAAAGAACTAAAATGGTGCAAGCTGTTTTATCCCACTTCTAGGTAGTTGAACAATTTGGCAAAGTTACTGTCAAAGAGTAGTTAGTTATGGTTGTGCTTCTAGAGGAGATGAATCAAATAAGAATTTATGCAAAGCTGAAATGAGGATAGTTGTTTTCATCTTTTTATTGATTTCTTGATGAAAGAATTCAAAACATATTATTAGAATCATAGTGAGCTGAGTTGAGTGGTTTGCTAGTATCTTAGAGGAGGGAGGGAAATAATCTTGATAAGTTTATAAAATCTTAGTCTAACAGTAGGGTGTAAAATCATAGGCGACAAATACAAGATGAAGTTTAAGAAACTCCTGTAAACTCAGTTTGATAAACAATCCTTTCCTCTACACTTTCATTTGACAATGTTTCCATCTTGATCAGAAATTTTTAAATTCCGTAGACAAACTGGAGTTTCCAACATTAATGACAAAATCAACAAAAGTAGAGGAAATTCAGTTTTTAAAATAACATTTTAAAAGGTATGAGTATGTTATAAGGAAAGTAGAGTTTTTTGGTTGTTTGTTTAATGTTTAAGAAAGATTAAAGAAAAAGAGAAACTTACAGGAGAGTACATTGTGTTGGGGCACAATTCCCTTTCTTTTCGGGAAAGCAACAAAAATAAATGAAAGCATATGTTATGTATTTCTCTTTCCAAAGTGTGGTTTTAATGGTGTACTTTTTAGTATGAGTCCTCTGTCAATGAAGAAGTTAGTTTTAATTGACTTCCCACTCTCTCTAACAACAAATGAGTTGGCTTGTGACTAAGGCTGTGAAGGAACCACTCTTCCTGGCAAGAACAGCCTCCCCATCCTCTTCTTTAAAATGTCATGTATTCACATAGTTCAAACTCTTAAAAAAATGTAAAAAAGGGGCAGTGAAGTTTTACCTTGCTCTCACCCTGTCCACCATTTTGCATAGCTCTCTCTCTCTCTCACACAGTCATAATCACTGTTATTATTTTCCTAAATGTTTTTGCATAGTTTCTTCATGCATACCATACCAGAAAATGTAAATGTAGTCTTTTTTTTGTACAAAAAGTAGTACACAATACACTATTTTACACATTGCTTTTTTTTTTTTTGCATTTATCACTACACCTTGACAATCAACACTAGCAAGCGTCTTCAATTTTTTTATACCACTGTGTAGTACTCCACTCTGTAAATGTACAATAACTTTTTAACCATTTTGCCTCTGATGCACACTTGAGTTACTCTGAGTTTTTAAATTTCAAACAATACTGGTGTGGATAATGCTACACATGTGGGTAAGTATATCTCTAGTATGAGTTCCTAGAAGTGCATTTTTCAGTTAAGAGGTACGTACAGCCGGGCTCGGTGGCTCAGCCTGTAATCCCGCGCCTTTGGGAGGCTGAGGTGAGTGGATTGCCTGAGCCCATGGGTTTGAGACCTGCCTGGGCAGCGAGACCTCATCTCTACAATACAAAAAAAATCAGCTGAGCGTGGTAGCGCATGCCTGTAATTCCGGCTACCTGGAAGGCTGAGGCAGAAGGATTGCCGGAGTCCAGCAGGTCAAGGCTGCGGTGACCGGGAGCGGCCACTGCACTCCAGTCTGGGTGACAGAGTGAGACTCCAACTCAAAAAAAAAAAAAAAAAAAAAAAAAGAGGTACGTATATCTTTAGTTTTGATAAGTATTGAAAAATTTCCTTCCATCAGAGTTGTCTAATTTCACCTCTCCCTAATGTATGAGGGCCTGTTTTCCCACAAACAAGTTCTTAGACAATTACCAATCTGAAAAATGGCATTATCAGTATAGTTTTGACATGTATTTATCTTCTTTTATGTGGACTTGATAATATAACTATGTTTATAAGTCACTTGCATTTCTTTCTATGACTTGAATGTATATATCTTTGACTACTTTCCTATTATGTGGTTGGTATTTTATTGGTTTATGGTAGCTCTTCATATATTAGACAAATGAATATTTGTGTATGATATGAGTTACTCAGTTTGACATTTATCTTTTGACTTTGTTTACAGTTTTTTAAATTAAATTTATTGCTTTTAAATTATTTGGCTTCTGGATTTTGAGTCATAAGTATAAAGACTTTCTCCAGTGTAGAGTTTAAAAGAAATTCCTGTGGCTTCTTCTAATATTTGTATGTTTTCAGTATTTTATGTGCAAGTCTTTGATTCATTTGAATGTATGGTTTTATTAGAGTGTGCCTCTCTAGAGTATCCATTAGGAGACTTCTTGTCAGATATTGTAATTATATACCTAGAAAATTCCAGACACTTGATGGAAAAACTATTTAGCAAAGTATAGGTTTACAAAATTAACATACAGAAGTCAAACAACAAGCAATATAAATAAATAAGGGAAGATGTACCCTTTTAAATAGAAAAAAAAACATTTCTTTTTTTTCCAGATAGTCTATTATCATTCATTGTTCATCTTTTCAAATTGATTTAAAATGCTATATTTATCCTATATTGAATTTCAATATGATTTTAAATTATTTCAGGACTTTCTATAGTGTTCTATTGATCAGTCTGTTTATTGATGAACCATCACCACACTGTTTTAATTATTTGGGTTTTTATAATATGTTTCAACATTTAATAGTGCTAATTCCTCCTCATTTCTCTTTTTTCCAAAGTTTTCCTGATTATTATTGATTAGTTTATTCTTCTGTATGAACTCTATGATCAATTTGTCTGGTTTAAAAAATCCATTGTAAATATTTTTCTTATTGGACTCATGCTGAAATGATATTAGCTAAAAAAAGAATTGACGCATTTTTGATGTTTACCAATGAGGTACATCTTGCCTTTGTTTAAAATTTCCTGTATGTCCTTCAGTAGTGTTTTAACATTTCTGTGCAATTTATTTTATTTTCTGTTTAAATGAGTACTTTCTTCCATTATATATTCATATTGTGTGTTGTTTGACTTCTGTATATTAATTTTGTGCCCTACTTCTTTGCTTAATAGCTTTTCAGTCAAGTCTACTGAATTTTACAGGTATATAATTATGAAACTTGGCAGGAAGAATCCTAATGAATGCCATGGGGGAGAAGAAATTATGCTTTACAAAGTTTAGTGAATGGAGGTTTCTTCTGACAAATCTCAGAAATGGCAAATAGGGTTATATTATGGACTCGTTGGTACCTTAGACTAGACCAGGTGATGCCCCATGTTTAAAAGGTGTAGAATCATATTTGGAAAGATATTCCTGAATAATTTTTTTTGAGTTGGAGTCTCACTCTGTCACCCAGACTGGAGTGCAGTGGCCGCTCCCGGCCACCGCAGCCTCAACCTGCTGGGCTCCGGCGATCCTTCTGCCTCAGCCTTCCAAGTAGCTGGAGCTACAGGCGCACGCTAACCACGCCCGGCTAATTGTTTTTGATTTATTGTAGAGACGAGGTCTCGCCAAGTTGCTTGGGCGGGTCTCGAACCCGTGGCTCAGGCAATCCACTCACTCAGTCTCCCAAAGCGCTGGGATTACAGGCTGAGCAATCGAGCTCAGCTCTCAGTCATCATTCTTGCCTTCACATCTTACAATTATATAGTGCCCTCTCTTCGTTTAAAAAAAAAACAACTACTAATACAAAGCTATCTGTTACTACCATTGTTATCCAAAATTAAAAAAAAAATTCTGGTGTATTGTAAGGCTCAACTGAATTTAACTTTAGTACAGTATGGTTAAAAAAAAATCCAGTAATAGGCAACCAACTACCCATCAGTCTTGCAGTAATATTGTGTTTAAGTAGCTTGAATGAGTTGCATTGTGTTTGAGATAGGCACAGCAAATCCTCCTTGCTGAAGTTTCTAAATCCTTCTCACCTAACAGTGATCCCCTTTGTTGATTTTCAGGGCATGGTGTCTCATTTGTTTGGTTTGGTCTTTTATTTGACTTTCATTGACTTTGTGGCCAAGCCTATTTTCTTTGTTTGATATGTTAGCTCAAATATGTAAGTGAACTCAGCCACTTGGTGAAGGGCATGTAATTTTTAAAAATAATACATATAGTACTTGATGAGATAATATAAATTTTTTCTAGTAATGGAGAAGTAAATGTCTGACTTTTGAATAATATCTTGCTACCTTTTGAAGGACTGTCTAACTGTCTTTTGCTAGGAGACTAAATTTCTGCCAGTTTTTTAAAAAAATGTATATAGTTTTCTTTCCACAGTTAAATCAGATGGAGGGGGGGTTAACCTGTTTTCTTGAAGTGCTTCCCAGGATATTAACACCTTTTGATGTTAGTTTCTGGAGAGCTACAGCTGTCATCCAAGTACTAAGTGAGCCACTATAATGTGAAATGTGGTATGTTGAAGAATCTTTTCATTTGTGGTATATCTCAAGATGTCCTGTGTTTCTAATTGTCAGAAAAAATATAAACACACATATTGGGCAGTTGTGTCAGTGCATATAAAAGATGTACAATAGAGAAGCCAGAAATTGTGAGTATGTAGAACTTCTGATTTCTCCCTAATAAATTAAACCTTATTGCCTTGTTTACTATGTTGCCACTTTCCTGGACTTTGTAGTGTCCTTGTAATTTTAATACTTTACCTGTCTTCTACAAAATTCTCTAAATAAAGCTAATATATGAAATGCTTTTAAAATCCCAAAGTTTTGTATAAATTTTAATTTTCTCTGAGACATTACTTCTGAAATAAAACCAGTGAGACTTCAGACCAAAGACACAAAGAAATGAAATTTTAAGGCATTTGCTATTCTTTATGTGTTATCTGAGAGATACTGGCAATTGGTATACTTCTGTTGATGGGAGGCTTCTGTTGGCTCCAAATAAAATTATTTATATTCCTGTAGAATCTCTATTTATGGTATAGAGAATTTAGGAGATGTTAGAAAGGGTGTTCTTATATTTGATGGGCTTTCTTGTATGCCAGCATACTTGAGGTTTAGTTTGTCAAAAGTCATTCATATAATCTCTTCCTTTATTCGCATAGTTTTAAAAAGTTTCTGGTACCTACTTGCAAATGTTTCTTAAGAACATTTCCTTGTTAGGGATGTGCTGTGACTTTTGCCTTCTTCCATTTTCTTTCATGGACTATTTAAAAAGTATAGTGGTTTTCAAATGTAGAGCATCTTTCAAAGGAAAGAAGAATTCTAGAAGAACAGAGGTAGAGTCAAGCCTAGGTTTCTTCATATCATTAGAAGAAGGGCAAAGGAACATCCTTTTAATTGTCTTATAATTGGCAAAGACAGGAGAGTTTTCTAATAAAGAGAGCCATAACTTTATTCCTGGAAGTCTTTGATTATGTCAGTCTTCTGGCACAAATTGATATTAACTACTAAGCAAGAACTTAAAACAATTTTTTACCTTTTGGGTGGTTGGAGTGTAGGGCAGCAGGTAGATATTAGGAATAGGGCTAAGGAGATTTAAAAAAAAATTTTTAGCAGTTTTTAATAAAGTTGTATATAAGATTACTTTATTTCTGCATCTTCTGAATCATTTCTTCCTTATATTTGCCCTTTCCTTTTCCTACTTAGCAAGATTTGGTGTTCTGTTTAAGGATCTCTTTGCAGTCTTTGTCCAGTTTTAGTTTACTGATAACCTTCCTGCTGGGGTGAATGTCCCACAAGATCTGTTGTACCATTAGTCTTCTCCCACTGCACCCATTCAATGTAGATGACATATTTCTTCCTCTGTACCTTCACTACGTTGCCACTTTCCTGGCCTTTGTAGTGACCTTGTATAACCTATACCTCATCATCCTTTTGAATAAACATGGATTGGACATTGCATTTCTGTCTCAGCTCTTTAGAAAGCAGGAAAGACATAATCTTCCTGTAAGTGTGGGAAGGAAAGGTTCATTGCAAAGTCTTTTATGGTTCTTGCTCTGGTCAGAAGTCACAAAGAGATTAGACTTTGTTTTGCCTGCTACTGTTTCAGTGATGGCTGCAAAAGAGAAGAGAACATAGAGGTTTTCAGAGCAGTTTCTCTACCCATAATCTCTTGGTCTGCTTGAGTGTACGGGTCTACCATTCTAATCTGCAATAAGCCTTTTGGCTGGCCTACTGAGTATTTTTTCTTCTGAAAACTTAAGTTTTAATGTTCACACACTTTAAATACTAGTTAGCACTTAACTGTATTCTTTTATTTTTTATTTTTATTCATTTTTTTTTTTTGAGTTGGAGTCTCACTCTGTCACCCAGACTGGAGTGCAGTGGCCGCTGCTGGCTACCGCAGCCTCGACCTGCTGGGCTCTGGCGATCCTTCCGCCGCAGCCTTCCAAGTAACTGGACTTACAGGCATGCGCTACCACACCCGGCTGGTTTTTTGATTTATTGTAGAGATGAGGTCTCACTGCCCAGGTGGGTCTCGAACCCGCGGGCTCAGGCAATCCACTCACCTCAGCCTCCCAAAGGCATGGGTTTACAGACTGAGCCACCAAGCCCGGCTAACTGTATTCTTTTAAACAAAGATTTGATACCATGTTTTTATTGTTTTGTGTGTGTGCATTTTTTTTTTTTTTAATTCAAAGAGGCATGTTAAGAGAATGGACTCTGGAATCAGGGTTTGACCCCATGTACCTACGTACTGACCTTTCACTTGTTAAATAGTTATATAACATTTCATCTGTAAGTTGGTTATGATAGACCAACCACATAGAACTCACTATGAAAATTCCCTGAGATGATACTTATAAAGTGCTATTCAGAGCCTAACACGGTTGGTACTCTACACATATGAGGTTTTAAAAAGAGTTTTAAAAAACTTTATTAGAGTGTTGGTGCCTATTTATTTTTGTAAAAAGTCTTGTTTAAAAAATAAAGAACATATACATTCATTCATGCATCAGGTATTTGTTGTGCACTTTCTTTATGCAGGTTTAGGAGCTGGAAATATGTAGTGAATAAAACTGAGAATATTTAACAAATATTAAATGTATACAACAATTTGTATTCTTATGGGGAAGATAAACAAGAAACAAAACAAGCATGTGACATATATAATACATCAAGTGATGATCATCACTATAGGAGAGCAAATTGTACCAGGAGCAGGTAACATTTAAACAGAGACTTGAAAGACCTGAGGGAGTGAGCCAATGAATATCTGGGAAAAGAGAGACCAACAGGTACACTATCCTAAAGCAAAGAGGCTGGTTTGTCTGGTCTGGGGTAAAGTAGGACTTGCAGTCATATAGCAGAGGTCACAGCACCTGGGACCTTGCAAGTGATACAAGATTTTGAGTCCTACTCTGAATGAAAGTGGAGCCAATGGGAGGGGTTTGAACAGAGGAATGCCATGATCTGACTATGGTTTAATGAGAAAGCAGTCTGGCTGCTTTATGGAGAAAAAAACCACTAGAAGGATCAGGATAGAGGCAGGGATACCAGTGAGGAGGCTATTGTAGTGATTCATACAAGTCATGTGGTGGATTGTGCCGGAGTGTTAGGTAGCAGAGGGAGCAGTAAGGAGTGGTTGGAATGTACATATGTTTTGAATATAGGACTGAAGGATTTTTGTAGGGTGTGAAAAACAAGAGGCACTCTAGAGGTTATGAGCCTAAGAAACAGGAGTTGTAGGCAAATGAAAGATTGAGAGTGGAGATGGGATTAATGGTAGTAAATATCTGTCTGGGGACAGGGATACACCTCTTATCAACAAGGGTGCCTGAACGAAACGTATTTGTATACCTAACCCTTAACTGTACCCCACAATATCATAATAAAAAATATTGATTATTAAAAAAAAAGAGTGGAACATTAACACATTTGGAATGAGAGTGAGGGGGAGATCCGAAGTTTGGATTTGGATATGTTAAGTTTGAGATTAAAATGACTGTTAGATTTAGGAGAAGAAATGTTCGTTAGACTTTTAAGCGATTGAAGTAGATGGGGACTACCAAAAGAAGAGTATAGATAGATGAGAAACTAAGTCCTGAGACCTGCTAGCATTAGCATTAAGGATGAAGAGGAGCTGGAGTTGAGGAGAAACTATCTGATGGCAAATATATTGCCTATAATGAAAATGTAGTTTGGGGAATACATTTTGAGGAGACTTATCTATATTCACCTCACTTCCCAATTCAGAACCTAAGAGAGTGAGATAGTTGTTCCTTTGAAATAATAGATATTACATATTGATTGGTTCAGAGGCATAGAACTCTAGAAGCTTTTAGAAAATTTCTATAGAAAGTAGACAAAAACCATCTCCCTACTGGAGACACTAAAATCCCTAAAAAAAAAAAAGTCTCACACAATCATTAATAAATTTAGAAATGGCTTAGAAATACATCAAAGTAGACAAGTGGCATGATGGAGATGGGTAGGGAGTGATGGCCTGTGTTTTTAGTAAGTAAAGCCAGTAGAAATGGCTTACAAAAGAGATGAGCATTGATCCAAGTTCAGGAGAAAGATAACATGGATTGGTAGAAAGGAGACAATTTCAAAATTGAGAATGGTCTATTAGCCACTGGGCTAGTGGGACTAGTCTTTTGGTGAGTGAGTCATTTTTTCTTCATTATATCACTCAGGATCCCAGTAGGAAAGAGATGGCTCACTTAAAAGGGGGCAATTGAGGAGAATTTGACGACTGAACTATTTATAAAATTGTAGGCAAGATCAAATCCTTATCTAGTATCTTGTTGGTGCCTCTCATCAGTGAGATCCAGCAGGAAGCCAGGGGGCAAGCAAGCATAGTGATGTGATCTGGGGTCCATCAACCCAGCTTCCTGGGACACAGAAGAGGTAAGGAAGATGAAGCCTGGATCCCAGGGCCATGCTGAGACTATTCAGCCTCATGTCTCCAGAAAAAAGTTTGTAATAAGGTTCTGAGAAAAGTCAGAGCTTTATTCCATTGCCAGTAAGAACTTTGAACTATCAAAAATTGAATAGTATACTCCCAAACCTACAGTATTTAGGAGTTTTAAAAAAAATCTTTCTCCATTTTTCCTCTTCCTTTTTTTTCAGTTTTGGCTGCAAAGTTCTGCCCAAATGTGTCATTCCATACTTCTAAAGACCTTGATGTATCTTTTCCCATTTGAGAAGAAGATATACAAAGTCCCACATGCCTGGGCCACTGTGCAGATTGCTTATAAGTCCTAGCAATATTGAGATATGAGTTATCTTTTTCTTCCTATTTGTTGTAATTGGATAAGTTGTCATCAAAGTCTCATTCTTTCAAAATAGGGAGTCCTCACATTTTAGGTTTTTTATCCCCTCCACATGCTGTGAACATTTCTTGCTGACCTCAAGATTTACAATCATCTTCCTTCCAACTCTAGAACCATCTCATTATAGACATACAGGGAAGATATTTAGGCCAAATGCATAATCAGAGTTAGTAAGATGAGACAAAGACTAAAGAAATCAAAACAACAAATCACAAAATTGCAGTATTAAGGATATTAAATGTTATCTTTAAAATTATCTGGGAAAACTTCATAACCTATTAGGAATATGAGAGTCATTTGCAAATATCCATTCCTTTCTCCTAAATGTATGTAGCTTTTGTCAAGGACTGCTAATTGTCCTCCACGCAATATTTGTTCTCCTCTTCTTTCTTTAGTAATAGAATCCTCCAAAATTAGCTGAGTACATAGTAACGCAGAAAAAAACTACAATTTTCAGCTACTCTTGCTGCTATGTCTGGCCATATATTTTAGGATCTGGTCAATGGTATGTGAGCAGAATACAGCTACACTGGTGAGAGCTGCAAAAGCCATCTTAAACCATGAGAGAGAAACCATGTCAAAGGAGAGTAGAAAACAAAGTAGAAAGTGCCAAGGTTCCCAAGATACTGTGGAGATGCTATAGGACCCCCAGACAGCTCAGGCTCCAGCTCTTATATGAGAAAGAAATCAATGTCTGTTTGTTGGAGTCATTGTTATTTTAGTCTTCATGATAGCAACCATGTCTGTATCCATGGCCATTCTAATAGAGGCCAGAGTGCTCAAGTACAATAGTAGTTGTTCTCTATTATCTGTTGACATAATGGCAGATGTATTATAAATGTGGGAAGGTTTTAAGTACATTTTCACTAAATGAATTACAACTATATACATTTGAAAAATAACATAGATGAGATGTATTGCTTATTCACTCTACTGACAATGCTTGGGCTGAAATGTGGATTTAAGAACCTTTGCCAGACTCCTCCTCTAAACCACTTTTTAAAGTCCAAGGTCTTAGAGTTTAAAATGAGATTAAGCAACATGGAATCAAGCTCAAAAGATGCAAATAAAACCAGAAATGCCGGTTCAACTATCAAGTTGTTGGCTATAACTAGATAAATGAAGAGAGCTAAGGCCCAGAAGCTCCAGTATCTGTAGTGAACATTGTGGTGACTTACCCAGCATCACTTTGCCATTTTCCCATCGCATAGCAGCCATTCCACTTAGGTGAGTGTGCTGGGTTGAATAGCTTTCTTCTCAAATTCATGTTTACCCAGAACTTGTGAATGCGACTTTGTTTGGAAACAGAGTTAAGATAAAGATGAAGTCATACTGGAGTGGGTCTTAATCTAATAACTGGTATCCTTAAAAGAAGAGGGAAATTTAGATATAGACACAGGAGAAAGACAACCATGGGAAGACAGGGTCAGAGATTGGAGATATTATTCCACAAACTGAAGAACACCAAGAGTTGCCACAACAATCAGATACTAGAAGAGGCAAAGGAGATTCTTCCCTGAGGCTTCACAGGGAGTGTGACCCAGTCAACACTGAGATTTTGGACTTCTAGGCTTCAGAATGATGAGAAAATAAATTTCTGTTGTTTTAAGCTATCTAGTTTGAGGTACTTTGTTGTGGCAGCCTTAGGAAACTAACACAGTGTGATTGATCCTGCCCTCATCTGCAAGCTTTGATGGTATGCAAAAATGTTTAACAACCAGTGCATGATCCATGCAAACAGCAGAGATGTCTGCTACATTGCTGGAGTAGGGTCTAAATGAACCCTTGCTTTGCAGATACTAACTTTCTAGCTTCTGGGTAGTGAAAATGTGATTTCAGGATGGGTTGCTGGTGTAGTGAAGAACACTTTGAGAGAGGGAGAGGGGAAGCCAGAACATTGGCTACTTGCTCTCTGGTTTAGAAGCATTTCAATATTTTAATTACCTACAGAATTTTATTCGTGTTTTCCAGGAGTATGCTCTGGTTGATCTGTATCAACATGCCTGTCCTTCTTGCCACTACAAATGATTTGAGAGTAACTCAAATTGGGCCAATCTGAAGCTCAGGATTTTTTTTTTTTTTTTGGCCAGGATAGAGCATGCCTTCTCATGGGGGGTATTAATGAGAAAGAACATGACCCTGGTTGCTGCTAGCTGAAACTTTGCAACCTGGAGAGAAGCTAGCTTAAAGGAAGAGCCAACAATCAGTGAAAGATCTAAGACAACTGCAGCCAAATGGACCTGGAACTCTGATAATTTGCACCTGTCTTTCCCATCCTCTGACCATTAATTACAAGAACCAATACAGTAAGTACATTCTATTCATTGTTTATGCAAGTCTGAGTTGGATTGCCTGTTGTGCTCTGATATAGTCTGTGTGATTTTCTTGGTAGATATTTATTAGATCTTTCTCTTTGAAACATTTTATTTTGATGTCTGCTAGTATAATTGTTTTATGATTACCTTTTACCTTTGTGTTCTGCCGGTAAATATGTAAGATACCAGTCATGGGCCAAGCACAGTGGCTCAAGCCTATAACCCCAGCACTTTGGGAGGCCAAGGCGAGAGGACTACCTGAGTCCACGGGTTCGAGACCAGCTTGGTCAACATGGTGAGACCTCATCTCTACAATAAATCAAAAAATTAGCTGGGCATGGTAGCGTGCTCTGTAGTTCCAGCTACTTGGAGGGTGGAGGCGGAAGGATCCCCAGACCCCAGCAAGTCGACGCCGGGATGGCTGTGAGTGCACCACTGCACTCCAGCCTGGGTGCCTGGGTGACGGAGTGAGACTCCAACTCAAAAAAAAAAAAAGGATACCAGTCTTACATTAAGCAAATAGGACTTTGCTGAAAGACTGAATTGGCCAACTTTATAGTAAATTCTTAGAATACAACTCAAAAGCAAACACACTCATGCGTGCATGCACACACAGACACACACATGCACACCCTACATTTTCTTCCACTGTACTCCCTACCATATAAAATAAGAACTAGTTTGTATAATAGATGCAATAGAATGGCAGAATGATACAAACAAATTGGAGAGAATATGTAATCTATGGGTAAAGTAGAAAAATAAAGGAAGGTATTAATTTAAAGAAATGTGGTTTTGTGAATGGAATTCTATAAGAATAACTTCAAAAGTAAATCAAATGGAGGTGCAAGGGCCAATTTAAATACACAGGCTAGCAAAGGAATGGAGATGGAGAGAGATGAATAGAGGCAGCCCAAGGAAAATCATAAAGTTTAAACTCTCTTTCCTGTATCTCAGCTTTCAAAATAAATCTTTTTTTTGCAGTTCTGGGGGCCATTTCAAAAACAGGGTTAAGGAGGGGCAGAGACAAAGTACCAGTGTTCTTTGTGCCCCACTAAAAATGAAAAACTTGAGTTGACTCAATTGATTGAGGTTACCTCAATCTGTTACCTTACTGTTTATATATTTGCCTACTGAATTTGAGGCGTCTGCTTCAGACTCTTAATGGCAGTTGCTGTCTATACACTGTTAACAATAAATATTTTAAAAATGCAATTCCAGATTTAGCCAGCATTTCAGTTGCTTTTGATTGACTTTGAAGTTAGTATATTGCTTTCAATAACAAGAAAAAAGTTTAGAGAGAAAACTGTAAAAATGATAAACTAGCTTTTCCCTGTGTGCAATTCATGTTAAATCGCTGATGTCTGAAGAATACTGAACTGAGATTTTATCAATACATGCAGTACTACACATTTCTTATTTTAGTTGCTAATTAGTATTCAGGTGTGCAGTGGAATACATGAAATTAAATGCTAATGCTGTTTCATTTGTGATTTAACATGTACAAGTTGTCACTGTATCCTGCATTACCCTGTCTATGCACATATATAATAGTTGGTTTTTCTTTTTTTTCTTTGCAATCATAATATCTTCATGAATTCATTTGATTCAAGCTTCTAAGGGCATGATATGAATAAATCTTTTTGGTTTAAACTATCATTACCTTCTGTGGTTTATAAATGAAAAAAAAACGTGAGAGAGTCATTTTTGTAAGGTTTCAATTGAGGACTTAGTTTAATTGACCCACTAGTACAGAAATTTTTGTTTTTTCCTCTATTTTGTTTCACTTAATTTGTGATTAACAGCTACATAAAATTGTGAGCCACCTAATGGAAGTAGTTTTATAAATATTGCATGCCATTTTATGTTCTTCAATCTGTACTTCCCTTATGAAGTATTTTTATGTTAAAAATTTTCAAAGTTAATGTGTGAGGAAGTAACTAGCTACTTTAGTTAGTTAGATTTCTCTTCCCTGAAGAAAATTACTATAATGGTTACTTTTGCTAAAATGCAATTACTGTCACTGTAACAATCAATCATATTTTTATATAAGAAACTTTAACAACTTTTGAATGCATTAAGAAAAGTAAATGAAAAAGACTCAGTGTGAAATAAGACTAGACACCCAAACCACCCCCCTGCCCGACATCTGGCAAGAAAAAAATCTCAGCTACCTTTCTTGCAATATGTTTTAGTGCCTTAACTAAGATCACTGTGAAAGTTATTATATAGTAGTAAGCAAGTTTCTTAGACCATCATTGGAAAGTGCTGCGTATGTTCAACAACTAGTAGCTATTATTGTTTCCGGTGAATGCAGTTTAATACTAACCCAACAGGATATACGGTCCTTAAGTTTCACAAATTAAATCAAAAGACACCATTCAAAAAGGTTTAACATTTGTTATACTCTTACAGTATGAAATGAAAACATCTCCACTTGAAAAATGGAGGTTAGGAAATACTACTCAGCTTTAACAAAGAGATCACTAGTTGAGGTCAGCAAAGACTTGTTGTCTTAAAATATGTAGTCACATACCTTACAGACAGTATTTTTCCCAAAAAGCATCTATAATAAATATAATACTCATGAAGACAAACTACAAAACATAACGGGATTACTGCTACTCAAAATAGTATCCTTCTCATATAGTATTGGGAATATAAAAATAGATGACTTGGTCCATACTGTTATTTAGTAACATGTATATTGTCATAATGAATACATTCGATAGTGACATTTATAAAAATACATCAAATAATAATATAGTATATTTCATCTTAATTGCAAAACATGCTATTTTATGTAGCTGTAGCATTAAGCACAAAATTGATGCCTAGTAGCATAGGCAATCATAGCTTTTTTCTTTCTCCTAATCCATCCCTGCCCTGCTCTGCCTATGCCTATTTTTTCTCATTTTCCCTGATGTCTTTAATGGTAACTCTATCTAACTAGTCTCCTAAACTAGACACATGAGAAATATTTTGATTCCTCCCTCTTCCTTAGCTCCTTCATTCAATCTACTACTTAGTATCCATTCTAATTTGAGAAAACTCTGTAGACTTCTACTGTCTTAGTTTAGGCCCCTTGCCATCCTTCTCTATAGAGCTGCAGTATTATCAGTCTCTCCTGTCTGTCACTAACTCTTTTCCCAGCTTCCAGAGCTATCTTTCCAAACTCCTTGTCATGACATACTATTCCCATCCCATTCCACCTGCTTTCATCTCTATCAGCTTCCTGAGCATTTCTGCCCACTGTCCCCTGTCCTACCAGTGACCTGTTAATCCACAAGTTTCTATGGCAGTGAATGCTGCCTTTTTTACCCTTTTCTGGGCTTCTAATTAGAAAATTGATATTTTTTTCTTCCTCAAGCTCTCATCTAAAAGGCCTTCTCTGGCACCCCCAGGAAAAATTAAGTGCTTGCTTTTCCATGCTGTGATAGCTGTTTGGACATAAGTGGTTTATAATACTTTGTATTTCTTGAATTTCCCCCATTACACTAAGAGCTTATCTGGGGCAAGGACATGTCATTCTTTTTGGTAGCCTTAGTGCTTGTCTCAAGGCATGACATATAGTAGATATTCAACACAGAGTGAAGGAATCAGTAAATAATAAATCCCTTAGCACTTTTGGTTGTGAACCAGTTTCAATGTTATTACTTCTGGATTCACGGTCCGCGCTGTCCAGGAATAAAGCCATTAAGAAAAATAATTATCTTAAGTCATGCTGTAAAAATTAGCTTTTACCAATTTACCTAAAAGTGAAATCCATTACAATTAAAGGTCATCCTTCATTGTTAGGAAGTCTCTTCTTTCATAAGGCATATATTTGGTATAGAAATATGAGCTGTGAATGACGAGTGGATAACAGCTGCACACACCACTGTGTTAATAAAAAGTCCCAAGCAAAACCAAACCATTATAGGATATCAGTTGTATATTAGATTTCTTTTATTTCCCTCAAAGCTAAAGCTGGCTATAAAGTTCATCTGGTGGCAATTTTTGGAATGTATTTTAAATTGGGATAGTAGCATGCCAGCACTATCTATAGAAAATTGCATCTGGTTCTAATGCCAATATGCTGTTTTCCCCTCCTATATTCCATCTGTTGTAAAACACCTAATAACGGTGCTTCTTTAAGCCACTGTCATGTTTTCTAGAAAAGGGAAAAGAATAACAGCAAAAACTTCAACATCCTACCTCTCTCAATTAAAGGAGAACTTACAATTAATCAACAGGGCAAACGGGCAGCCTACAGAATAGGAATAGATATTCACAGACTGTACATCTGACAAAGGACTAATAACCAGAATATACAAAGATCTCAAACAAAGCAGAAAGAAAAAAGCAATAACTCATTAAAAAGTGGGCAGACGACATGAATAGACATCTCTCAAAAGAGGACATACAAATGTCCAACAGACATTTGAAAAAAAAAGCTCAATATCACCTATAATTAGGGAAATGCAGATTAAAACCACAATGAGATGCCACCTTACACCAGTCAGAATGGCCATTATTAAAAAAATCAAAAAATGAACTGGGCGCAGTGGCTCAAGCCTGTAATCCCAGCACTTTGGGAGGCTGAGATGAGAAGATTGCCTGAGCCCATGGGTTCGAGAACAGCCTGGACAACTTGCCGAGACCTCATCTCTATAAATCAAAAACTTAGCTGGATGTGGTAGCACGTGCCTGTAATTCCAGCTACTTGGAAGGCTAAGGCGGAAGGATCGCCGGAGCCCAGCAGGTTGATGCTGGGGTTGCCACGAGCGTGCCACTGCACTTCTGCCTGGGGGATGGAGTGAGACTTTTATTTAAAAAAAAAAAATCAAAAAACAATAGATGCTGGTGTGGATGTGGAAAAAAGAGAATGCTTGTACACTGTTGGTGGGAGTGTAAATTAGTACAACCTCTATTGAAAGTGGCATGGAGCCGGGTTCGGTGGCTCAGCCTGTAATCCTGCGCCTTTGGGAAGCTGAGGTGAGTGGATTGCCTGAACCACGGGTTCGAGACCCACCTGGGCAACTTGGCAAGACCTCATCTCTACAATAAATCAA
>NW_007248504.1:970103-976965 GCF_000164805.1 Carlito syrichta
ACAGAGTGAGACTCCAACTCAAAAAAAAAAAAAAGAAAGAAAGTGGCATGGAGATTACTCAAAGAACTAAAAGTAGATTTACCATTTGATCAGCAATTCCACTACTAGATATACACTCTAAGGAACAGAGGCCATTATATAAAAAAAGGCACCTGCACTGGCATGTTCATCACAGCAAAATTCACAATTGTAAAGATGTAGAATCAGCCTAGATGCCCATCAACTGATCGGTGGATAATGAAAATGTAGTATATGTACACCATGGAATACTATGCAGCCATAAAAAGAATGAAATCATGTCTTTTGCAGCAACATCTGGAGATGATCTGGAGATCATCATCCTAAGTAAACTGACTGAGAAACAGAAAACCATATACTGCATGTTCTCACTCATATGTGGGAGCTAAGCAGTCACAAGGATGGAAATGATAGACACTGGGAATACCAATAAGAGGAGGATGGGAGGGAGGTTAGGGTCCAGAAACTAAGGAGCACAGTATTCACTATCTAGGGAATGGGCCACCTGAAACCCAATCCCCACCACTGCACAATATGTCCATGTAACAAATATGCGTGTGTACTCCCTGAATCTACAATTAAAAAAAAAAAAGAATCCCTACCCCAAAATTTTTTTAAGTAATTGCGATCAGATACCAGTCATTTTATTCTGACCAGAACTTCCATGTTCTTCGAGGAGTTGCTCTTCACTCATGCCAGGGGTTTTGATGGAAATTTCAGTCTCAATTTCTGCTAGAGCAGTGGGCAGAATACTTAAGCTTGTCTACATATGATAACCAGTCTTTCTGCCTAGAGCATTTGATCCAAGTGGTAGGCATGTGACCTAGACAGGGCAACTTAGAGTTCTTCAGTGAGTGTTTGTGTGTGGGTGTGTGCTCACGTGTGCTGGAAGAGAAAGGGTTCTTATTTGTTTATTTTTATTTTTTGCATTTCAAGACGTAAAGACATACACTTGGGAGTACAGGCACTTATGTTTTCTGATATGTAGAGAGAGTCCATTTGGAGTATGACAATATAAACCTTACACAGAGAAGCAGGACTAGCATAGTTGAGAGATATTTAGTAAACCCTAATGATACTATTTACACTTCTGAACTTGGGCCACACCTAAAGTGAGAGTCAGCCTTGGATTTTCAGGTATCTGAGCCAGTAAGTTCTCACCTTTCTTCTTAAGAAAGTTTGAGTTAGATTTCTATCACTTGCTACCAAAATAGTATATGTCAGAATGGAATTACGCTGAGAAAAACAAAGTATTAAGACTGAGTATGAAACTTAAGTTAAATAAATGGAAAGTATTCATAACCTGTCACAATCCCTTTAAAGGAATAATCTCAAAATGTGACAATGAAGAGAAGCAGGGGAAGAAGCCTCTGGACATGAATCCTCTGATATCTTTCAGTACTTTCTACTTTCTAGCACTTGAAAGTTCTGGAGAATCATTTTATTTTGTGCCTTCCTATTTTAAACATGACTTTTAACTAATTCACAATAACAGTTCTAACAGAGTATGATGGCTTTGTATCATGTCAATTTCTCAAAATTTCCTTCTCATGCGGTTTCAGGTTAGGGCTGGCCATGAGGATTATTTGGGCAGGATTCGGAAGTGAAGAGCAGCCATTTATAGGCTTTGAGGACTGAGGCAGGGTGGGTGCTGTCGCTGTTTGTGCACAATGTCATGGATCTGCTGTTGGCAAAGGGCAGTTGCTGAGCCCACAACTCCTCCAGCTCCTGATAGACTCCTCCAGATTTTGAGAATCCTGGCACATACAGTTCTGTGGTCAAGGAATAAGCTTGTGCTAGCTTATTCCACAAGCCACCCAATCATCAGGACTAGAGGTTGTGAGTGATTAGGTGAATGTTTGATTTTTTTCTCAGAGTTTTCAGTTTGTCCGTAGTCTCTTCTACTTTATGCCCAGCTTTGCTTCCCAACGGCTGACCTTCAGGCTCAGTACCAGACCTAGAGGCAATAGGTGTGTAAGGGCTAATTTCTATAATAATGAATTTCATATTCTCTGTGACTCATATAGGTTCTTCTTGCCTGATTGAACCCTAACTCATACCCACGGTGGTCTATTTTTCATTACCTATTTCTAAAGTCATATAAGAGTTTATCTACTATTAGAATACAAAAATGGATGCGGTTAAAAGGATTAAGGTTTTATACTCAGGTTGATTATTCTGTGCATTCCATGTTTGCTACTTGTGGTCTATGTGACTTTGGCCAAGTTATTTGGTCTCTTGACACCTTAGTTTCTTCAACTGCAAAATAAGGAAGAGTGCACTTGTCAATGGGATTGCTATTATGGTTCGCAAGGAAATAACATTTGTTTTGCCACTAGTCTGTGTTCATTATTGCAGTCTCAGTATTTGGTACAAAAATTGCTGCATTGTACCTACTCCATAATATTTTCTAAATTGATGAATAAATGAATATGTGCTTAACACATGTTAATCTCTTCTTCTCATTCTTTATTTAAGGAGTTTAACAAATGTTATTTCCTTGTGAGCCATAATAGCAATCCCATTGACAAGTGCACTCTTCCTTATTTTGCAGCTGAAGAAACTAAGGTGTCAAGAGACCAAATAACTTGGCCAAAGTCACATAGACAGCAAGTAGCAAAGATGGAATGCACAGAATAATCAACCTGAGTATAAAGCCTTAATTCTTACATTATTATTCAGACAATATTTAGTCTCTTCTCCCTCAAATAGCTCAATTGGGGAGGTATATTTCCCTGCCCCATTGTGTTGATCTTGGTTATGTGACTTGCCTTGGCCAGTAGGATATTAGAGAATATGATATGAGCAAAGGTTTAGCACGTGCTTTCATACTAAAATTTTTTTCCTGCTCTTCTGCCTCTGACAGATAAGAATATATTGCAGGTAACCACTAGCCCTTCAGTAGTGAAGCAGAGCAGTTCTACTCCAGTCAGAAACAAAGATACTTCAGCTAATACATAGACGCATGACAAAGAATCAATGCCTATCTTTCTCTGACTTGAGTATTGGAGCGGTTTGTTATGGAGCAATAGCTGTCTGATCTAGAATGGCGTAATTATAAAGATAGAATCTATATCTGGCTGGGCACGACGACTCACACCTGTGATCCCAGCATTTTGGCAGGCTGAGGCAAGAGGATTGCTTGAGTTCAGAAGTTCAAGATCAGCCTGGGCAATATAGTGAGACCTCATATCTAAAAAAAAAAAAATTAAAAAATTGGCTATAACAGGGTCAGAGACTCAGCTTGTAATCCCAGCTCTTTGGGAATCTGAGGTGAGTGGGTTGCCTGAGCCCACTGGTTTGAGGCCAGCCTGGACAACTTGGCGAGACCTCGCCTCTACAATAAAAATAAAAAATTACCTGGGCATGGTAGCGTGCATCTGTAGTTCCAGTTGAGACAGAAGGATCGCTGGAGCCCAGCAGGTTGATGCTGAGGTGGCCGTGAGTGTGCCACTGCATTCTAGCCTGGGCAACAAAGTGAGACTCCAATTAAAAAAAAAAAAAAAAGAAGAAGAAATTGGTTGAATGTGGTGGTGCATGCCTATAGTCCTACCTAATTGGGAGGATGAGGTGTGAGGATCACTTGAGCCCAGGAGTTTAAGGCTGTGCTGAGTCATGATCATGCCACTGCACTCCAGTCTGGGTGATAGAGTAAGACCCTGACTCAAAAAAAAAAAAAAAAATCTATATCTATAAACTTAGGACATAAAAGAAACCTTAAAACTTAACTGAGTATATGTGTCTATTACAAATTAAAAAGATATATTTGAATAATAGTTTAAGACTGTCTTTGAACAGATTCATCCATCCACTAATATAGTCCATGAGTACCAATTATGGTCATAGTCCTCAGATAGCAGTAATGGTCATTCAAAGAACATAAAAAATGGTAACTATTCTCAAAGAGTATATGAATATATCCTCAAAAAATTCAATCTCTTCTTTTAAAAAAGTAATACCTACAACTGGATCAGTAAAGGTTCATTATGTTGTTTCTAATTTGGACACATGTAAACAATTCCCTACTACTTAGAGGCTGAGACCCTGAAGAAGAAGAAATTCAACTTAATTTTGTCATCTATAAGATGAAGATAGTAATAGATATCACCCAATGAAATTGTGAAACTTAAACAAAAGCATACATATAGAGCTCTGAGCATATTGTCTGGCTCATAGTAAGCAGTCAATAGAAGTTGGCCCATGTTACGGTTGTGAATGACAAGATGCTTAGGCAAGAGGCCAGGCTAATTCTGCTACTCTAAACTAAAATACTGCGATAGAGCACACTAGTCTGGCTCTGTGGTAAGATAGCAACTATTCTATTGAGTCTGTTGGGTCAGATTTCAGAGTTTTCTTCTTCAGGCTAATACATCCAAATACTTTTTGTTATCTTTGTTGTTCAACTATAAAACATCTACAGATTTTTCACATTTCTCATTTTATTTTGTGAAGACTATGATCAAAGTTCTGGTCTCAGTCAACCACATTGGAACAATAAAAGGCTGGCATAGAATACATATTTTACTATTTTATTATTGAGTGTTATTTTGTAATCCTTCTCATTTCCCATCCTTTCCGCCTCCATTCCAAATCATGCCAATGGTTTGGTAGATAGAATTGACACTATTCTCAGTCCGGGGCTGGGCCTTGATAGGTTTATCAATATCTCATCCTTGTGGCTCTTACATTTGGTTTGGAGTTAGGCATGTGAGGCAACTTGGAACAAGGAGTTCCTGAACCAAACATTTGTATTTGGCTTTTGGAGTCTTTCTTTTCTTGGCTGGTGTGATATGAAGATGACAGGCTTGCAGCTTCTGCCGATGGGGGTATGGGGACATGAGGTTGCGTTGGAGGCTAAAATCAACACCAAGAAAGGTAAAATGTAGAAAACAGAGAGAAACTGGCTTATTTGGTGTTATCAATGAAGCTACTAAGTCCACCCTTACCTGGAGTCATTCAATTCTTTAAGCCTTATCGATTTCTTGTTTAAGGTAGTTTGGGTAGGATTTTCTTTCACCTGTGACATAAAGAGTAAGTTTCCTACATGCCACATCCTTATTTATATGCCTAAAGCTCACGTGATTAATAACAGTGATAAGAATTTTTTTTTGCAAGGGTGGGAGGTAGTAAATGAAAGTTCTGCTTTAGTACTGGAACATTCCACTGGGTGCTCACCTTTTGCTCTTTTGTTTCCTTTCTTTTGACTTGGCCTGTGTGGTATAGTAGAGATTCCTAAATTACACTTTCAAAACTGTAAGAAAATGTAATATCGAATGCAGGTGAAAAAAAAAAGGACAAGAAAATTATATGCACACATATACATACATACTAATATACAATATACATATACCTCTATAGATAGTACAGTCTCAACTATGTAGACACACAGGAAAATATTCCTTTCTTAATGCAAAATAATAAACAGTATTAAACATACTCCTTCCTACCCATGGAGTTATTAAAATAAAATTTGTCCTTCTAGTCATTTAACCCTAGCTAGTTCTCGCAGCACTTATGCTATATTCACTTGTTACACAGTCATTTCACTGAACAACTAGATTGTGATCAAACATTGTAGCACATTAATTCCCTAGTGAGACAAGTTAGGATATAGCGTGCCCTACTGTTTTGTCACATTTTCCTCTTTTATTGTAACTTTTTTTTAACATCACCAAATGCAGTGCTTTTATCAAAATGATTGACTCCTAAATGGGAAGATTTGTTTGATGGTTAGGCTTCATATCTTGAGCTAGAGAGTTTTACTTAAGATTTATAAGTGCCTGTGAGTGGTGTTATCTACTGGCCTTATATAGCACATGTATTAGTTACAAAATTTCTCATTCCTAAAGTTGTAGTTGAGAAACAAAGGGAAAGTAAAAGAAAAACTTTTCACTCTTGAAGGTATGTGTAAAACATCTTATTGATTTTCTATGCACTATCTAATCATTATTAAATTTTATCTTGACATATGCCTTTAAAATAGTTGTCTTTCTGACAAGGCAAAGGAAGTGAGTTTCTCCAAGTGGAGAGCTAATAACGCTGACGTTAACAAGAATTTTAAAATATCATTGACATGGTTGATTTGTAAACTCCATGCCTCATTTTGTTGCTTTTAAAATGTCCTGAGAATATGTTTACACCTCTAGGAATATAGAAGAAGTGATGAAGGCCGGGCTCGGTGGCTTGGCCTAGAATCCCAGTGCTTCGGAAGGCTGAGGTGAGTGGATTGCCTGAGCCTGCAGTTTCGAGACCCGCTGGGCAACTTGGCAAGACCTCATCTCTACAATAAATCAAAAATGAGCCGGGCGTGGTAGTGCGCGCCTGTAGTTTCAGCTACTTAGAAGGCTGAGGCGGAAGGATCCCGGAGCCCAGCAGGTCGAGGCTGCGTGGCCCGGAGCGGCCACTGCACTCCAGTCTGGGCGACAGAGTGAGACTCCAACTCAAAAAAAGAAGTGATGGAATTGGTAAGGGGAGAAAAGGTAACAAAGTAATATGTGAGGGGGGACCCCCAAAACCCAGAATTTATTTATAAAAAGTGTGTATATTTATTCTACATGTTTAAACTTCAGTCACTTTCAAAGTACTCTCCATTTGATGCAATACAATTTTTGAACTTGCCAATCTTGATGCCATTTAGTGCTTCTGCCAATTTTTGTTCCACCTCTTCTACATTGTTATAACGTTCTCCTTTGAAGACTTTTTTCGTCCAGGGAAACAAAAAAAAAAAAAGTTGTTTGGGGCAAGTTCAGTTGATGGGGCTTGGGAGTCATAACATTTTTAGTCAAAAACTGATGAACACTCAGTGCGATGTGGGCAGGTATGCTTGTTTTTTTTTTTTTTTTTT
>NW_007248504.1:976985-977568 GCF_000164805.1 Carlito syrichta
TACAGGTGCGCACTACCGCCCGGCTAATTTTTTTTGATTATGTAGAAATGAGGTCTCACCAAGTTACCCAGGCGGATCTCCAACCCACGGGCTTAGACAATCCACTCACCTCAGCCTCCCAAGGCACGGGATTACAGGCTGAGCCACCGAGCCTGGCTGGCAGGTATGCTTGCAAATCACTCATCATGAACTGGGCAAATGCGTTAAAAGAATCCCTCCCCCACCAAAAATTCACTGAAACCAAATGCAGCCTCTCGCAACAATAGATGCCAATAGGTTCCTAAAACTCTTACCTAGCAGGAGAGGCCTATACTACAAGGGGTCTGCCCCCCAAAAATAATTCTGAGTTTTTTGTGGGGTCCCCCTCCTAATGCATACATCTTCCTAGTGAGTGATAACAAGAATGCCCTGAGAATTTGCTCTGGATTGGTTCAACAAGGAGGTGAGAATTCTGCAGCTTTCCCAAAGATGACTTTTTTTAAAAATCAATATTCTTTATTATGGTTTTGTGGTGTACAGTTAAGGGTTAGGTGTACAATTACGTTTCATTCAGGCACCCTGTTGATAAGAGGTGTTTTCCCAG
>NW_007248505.1:0-4666 GCF_000164805.1 Carlito syrichta
AATTAGAGTCTACAATACTGAGTGACCTCTCACAGAAACAAAGATCCGAGTATCACATGTTCTTACTCATATAATGGACCTTAAACATCCAATGCAATACTATAAGAAAATGACTGACAGTACTGGGAAACTATGGGGGGGGGAGGGAGATGGGATTAACAGTAGCAAATATCTGTCTGGGAATGGGGAAACATCCCATATTAACAGGGTGCCTGAATGAAACGCAATTGTATACCTAACCCTTAACTGTACCCCACAACTTCATAATAAAAAATTTTTAAAAAAATAATAAAAAATAAAATAAAAGGCAGTTGGGCATGGTAGCTCATGCCTAGCACTTTGGGAGGCTGAGGTGAGAGGGTTGCTTGAGCCCACGGGTTCAAGACCAGCCTGGACAACTTGGCAAGACCTCATCTCTACAATAAATCAAAAAATTAGCTGAGTGTGGTGGCACATGCCTGTAGTTCCAGCTACTTGGAAGGCTGAGGTGGAAGGATCACCTGAGCCCAGCAGATCGAGGTTGCAGTGGCCATGAATATGCCACTGCACTAAAGCCTGGGTGACAGAGTGAGACTCCTACTCAAAAAAATAAAATAAAATAAAAAAGCAATAGGTCAATCTGCCTTTCTCAAACCAATTAGTGCATGTTGAGGGCAAAGCACATTATTCCAGGTAGAGTACACAATACCCCTGTCAATTCCAAACAACAAAAAATTCAGTCTGGGGAAGGGAGGGAAGCAGTGATGTGTTTGCATACTGAGGAAGCCATCAAGGCTAAACTGAGATTTTTCTTTCATGTAACCAATCAGCCTTTGTGTTCAGGTACCTAAAATGTGATTTGAGTAAACCAGGTCTGGCCTGGATTCTGAGGGTACATATTCTATATCCTCAGGGAACTTACACATTTATAAGAGAGACACAGGGCTGGAGAGAGATGAGGGGTGGAATTTGGATAGGGAATCAAGGAAAGCCTCTTAGGAGGGTGACACCTAAGCTAAGACCTGAAGGATGAGGTTTGGTTGTAGCAAAAGAAAGAGAATTTCAGCTGAGAAAGGCAACTTCAAAGACCCTGGGGTGAGGAAGGGCTGAGTTAGATCAAGGGAACAAAAGAAAGATCAGGTGACTACATGTCAGGGAGTGAGGGCCTGGGGTGTATCTCAGGAGGCAGATGGTGCCACACCAGGTAGCCTTGGCACGTTGTGGCAAGAAGCAGCTTGGATTGTTTCCCCCTAAGGGCAATGGGAAGCCCTTCTTAAGGAGGAAAGTGGCATGAGTTGACTTGTGTTTAGAAGATGACTATGCATGGTAAGGGCACAAGTGGAAGCAGGATTATCTGTTGGGAGGCAAGAGATAGGGGGATGCACCTAAGAGAGGCCAATGAACAGAGGCTATCAAACATGCAAGGGATGAGTTTTAAAGAGAGAACTGATGGAACTTGCTCGTGGCTTAATTGAGGGGGTGAAAGGGCTCAGGACAACTCCAGTTGCAGGGCAGGAAGTGATACCATTTCCTGAGAGTGAGAATGTTGGAGAAGAAGAGGGTTCAGACAGGAAACTATCATAAGCCCCATGCTGGACACACTGAGATGCTGAAGGGACCTCCAAGCAGAGATGTCAAATAGCTGGATATACAAATCTGTGGCCCAAGGAAGCCTAAACATAGCCTAAACATACAAGATGTACTTAAAGAGGCCAGGCACAGGTTCACGCCTGTAATACCAGCACTTTGGGAGGTTGGGATGGGAGGGCTGCTTGAGCCCAGGAGTTCGGGACCAGCCTGAACAACAACATAGCAAGACCTTGACTCAATAACAACATAGCAAGACCTTGACTCAATAACAACAACAGGCTGGGCTCAGTGGCTCACGCCTGTAATCCCAACACTTTGGGAGATAGAGGCAAGAGGACTGCTTGAGCCGAGGGGTTCAGGACCAGCCTGGGCAACTTGGCAAGACCTTGTCTCTACAATAAATCAAAAAACTAGCTGGGCGTGGTGGCGCACATCTGTAGTTCCAGTTACTTGGAAGGTTAAGGCAGAAGGATTACCTGAGTCCAGCAGGTCGAGGTTGCAGTGGTCATGAGTGTGCCACTGCACTCCAGTCTGGGCGACAAAGTGAGACTCTAACTCAAAACAGTAAAAAATAAAATAAAAATTAGCCAGGTGTGGTGGCACGTGCTTGTGGTCCCAGCTACTCAAGAGGCTGTATTGGAAGGATTGTCTGAGCCTATGATATCAAGACTGTGGCGAGCGATGATCATGCCACTGCACTTCAACTTGAGCAACAGAGTGAAACCCTGACTCAAAACTGAAAAAAAAAAATAACTTAAAGCAATTGAACTAGATTAAACCACCTACTCCCCACTCCCCAGCCATGACAACTACAATGTCTCCACACATTGCTAAATGTCCCCTGGGAGAAACATTGCTTCTGATTGAGAACCACTGATTTACAGGTAACATGGGAGAACAGAAGCCAGTAAGGAAGCATGTGTAGGAAGGACCAGAAAAGATGAGGAAAGGAAAAGCATGTGACATCACTGATAACCAGGACTGCAAGGAGAGGAGTCAACGGGATCAAGAACTACTAGAAAGATCAAGGAAGAGAAAGACATAGAAATGCCCAGCCTGGAGTCTACTGACAGTCCTACAGGGAGTTTCACTGGAGGAGTAGTGCCCTGACACCACATTGAAATGGGACGGAGCATGGCTGGTAGAGAGGGAGGCAGACAGTCACTACTTAGGAAGCAAAGCAAGGGTAGTAGTGACAGTGGACAAGGGAATCAAGGGAATATGATTGTCTTTTAAAAGAATGTTTGTAACAGCAATAGGGATAATGCAGGAGAGGGAGACCAATGTCAATGAGTGAGGTTGTGAGAAGCCAGAGATGATACCTGAGCTGACAGGTTTACAGATCTGCTGGTGGGAAGATGGGGACATTTCCCTTGGGCGGCTTCTATTTTGGTTAAAGGGCACAGAGAACAGTCAGAAGGGTGTCCCCAAGATGGCACTGCCACCCAAGAAAACAAAGGCCCTAAGCTCCGGCTTCTCCCCATACAGTTTCCTGCGCACGTGAAGTTTAAACCTGCACACGAGTAATTTCTCCCTATAGGAATACTACCTCATAGTCTCCTCCAATAAAGCCCAAACATGGCACTGGCCAGCCCCTGCCAGGCCCATAAATACACCCCTCTCCCGGCACAGCTCTCTCTCTCTCTCTCCCTCCCCCCGTCTCTCTCTCTCTCTCTCCCTCCCTCTCTCTCTCTCTCTCTCTCCCTCTCCCTCTCTCTCTTTCCCTCCCCAATCCCACGGCTACAGACCCTTTTCCTTTTTTTCCCTGTAGCTGCCACTTTAATAAATCTCTTGGTCCCCAACAGGTGTGGAGTTGTTACTGGCGCCTAAGTTCCTTCATTGGTGCCATGACTTGAATCAGGTTCCTCTCACCCTCAGGCGAGACCCCGTTCTGGTGCCAGCGGGACTGACCCACTTTCTTGAATGCCATCACTGCATCCATCACTGGCCCTCACATTGGTAAGTGCCTCTAACTGGAAAACCTAAAACCTTGCCTGGGAAAACCAAAGAAAACTGACCGCTGATCGTCCAGCAGCTCTTCTGGCCCCGGGCGAGGGGGGTACCACACCCCGCCTAGGTCTTTAAGGCCACAGCGGACCACTGCTGGTTTTCCCTTCCCCGCCTAAGTCTTTAAGGGTACAACAGGTCCCGTCAGCTTCTCCCCTCGCTCTTAACACTTAAAACCTGAAAACTTGCCAGGGATCACCGGAGGGAACTGACCTCAGGATCCAGCCTCTCTGGTTCCTCGGCGAGGGGGAACACACCCCACCTTGGTCTTTAGGGCCACAGCAGACCCTAAAGGCTCCCTCTTCTGTTCCATCTCTCACAGACCCTAAGGGCTCCCACGTCTGTCGGGCAGCAGTGGACCTCAGAGGCACCCACATCTGTTGGCCCACAGCGGACCCTGCGGGACCTCCATTTCTGTTCGACCGGCAGGAATTGTGAACACCCTCCCTACCCGCCGCTTGGTCAAGTGCTGTCTGTTCAGAAAATTCCTAGCACTAGGTGCCTTGACCCCTCGGTTCTCCAGGTTGGTTGTGCCAAACCTCTGTGATGACAGACTTTGCCACAGCCACACTTCTTGGAGAGCCAACTCTGTGGGATGCCCCGTCTAGTCCACCTGTCCCACCATGGGAGGCTCGTCATCCCTGGCAGCCGATTCCCCCCTTAAATGCCTCTTAAACAATCTCACTACACTCTCACTCACCCCCATATCAAGCCCAAACGTCTAATTCGCCTCTCCACACAGGATTGGCCAACATATCCCTTAGACAACCAAAATCAGTGGCCCCCTCAGGGGTCCCTCAATCCCGATATCCGGGACCTATATAATTTCTGTGAATGTTCAAAACAGTGGGTAGAGATTCCCTACGTTCAGTCCTTTTCTCTCCTCCGTGAACACCCCCTCTACAGCTTCTCTCCCTCCCACTGTCCCACATGTGTCTGTGCTTCCTCCTCCTAACTCCCCTTCCCCTACTGCAAACACTAAGTCCCCTTCCTGCTCCCTCCTCTCCCGTCTCAGATTTCGACCCTGCAGACGAGCCCCCCCCTTACAGACAGCCCAAGGCTCCCCCACCCCCACCTTCCTCTTCCGCTC
>NW_007248505.1:4947-9809 GCF_000164805.1 Carlito syrichta
ATAACCCCCTGGTGGCATCCCTACCAGCTACAACAAGTCACCACCCCCACGTATACTTGGAAAACCCATTCAAGTTTCCACATGGCTTAATAGGTCTCTTCTCAAGGGGGTGGCTGGGACAAAAGGATGTTAAAAAAATTCTTCTTTGTTGTTTTCTTATGATAAATTTCTCTCAAGTTATATCTAAACTGGGACTATATCAACCTTCTTCCCAGATGAAAGTAAAGGGAGCATGTAAATAAATCCTGTTAGCTAACTACAAAAAAGGTGTTAATAAACAGGCTAACTAGGACAGAATAAAAGAGGTTTTTCAAAGACCAGATGGAAATCCAGCAATGTTCCTAAGTCACCTCTCTGAGACATTGTAGCAGTTTACTAATATTGATTTAAACTCTGTGGAGGGACAAACTCTTTTGGCTATGTATTTTATCTCCCAGTCAGCACCGGGTATTAGGCGCAAACTCCAAAAATTAGAAAAGAGCCCACAAACCCCTCAATTAAAGATATTGGACATGGCCTTTAAAATCTTTAACAACCAAGAGGAGGAAAGAATACAGGACCACCAACATAAGTGGGAAGCACTTAAGCTTTTATCTACCACTTTAGCAGAAAAAGCCACCACTGATAATCTTCCACCCCAGATGGTCAATAGCAGAAGGGGTACGCAGCCCCCTTCCCAGGTTTGTTTCCCATGCCGTCAAAATGGACATATGGCCAAAGACTGCCAAGCCCTGCCACCAGCAAAACCCTGTCCCAAATGCAAACAGCATGGACATTGGACTCATGATTGTCTCATTCACCCAGAAGGAGGAGAGCACATGGCCCAGAGGCTTGCTGCAATTAAGGGACACCAGGCATCTTACACGATCTCAGAAGGGGATCTCTTGGGCTTGCTCCAGTCAGATTGACCCGCCCCTAACTTGGTACCCCAATGTCTTTGGAACAAACTATTAAACTAACCGAGCCTAGGGTGGAAATATCAGTAGCTGGTGGGGTTATATCATTTGTTATTAATATGGGGGCTACATGCTCAGCTCTACTTACATTTCCTGGTCCACTCCTTCCTTCACCCCTTTTGGTTGTGGGGGTACAGGGCATTATATCCAGGCCCCTCACTACGCCATTACTTCCATGTGTTCTGGGAGATAAAATATTTCAACTCTTTCCTTGTTATGCCAACGTGTCCAGCTCCATTATTGGGAAGGGACATTATGACAAAAATTAAAACTCTATTATTCTTTACCCTGAGCCATCACCACTGTGCTTTTTGGGTACCTTTATATAACTTTGGATTCCCCTAGTAGTTCTACATTAGATTCTGTCTAAGCCCTTCCACCGCATATAAACTTATTGCTTTGGTTAGAGCTCTGAGGTTAAAAAATATATCAAAAAGTTGTTGGTGAAAGGTATGTTTTTAGTAAAAAAGGATAAAGAAAAGATAAATAATTGTATAAAAAAATTCTTGCATGGTACATTTTTGTTCTATAATAAAATGGCTAGTTAAAAAAAGTATAGAACAAAAATAGAAGGTTTAAGCATGTCAAAAATGGTATAAGTTTATCAAACATGGTAGGTGAAAGTTTGTGAAAAGAAGTGAAAGAAATTCTATAAACACTCAGGCTTCAAAAAGGTTCCATAAATTTACCATTAATATCAATTACACTAATGCTAGGCCTACATGCTACTCAAAGACCAGAACATGAGCTTCTTAATTAACAATCTCCAAAAAATTTTTTCTCCTTTAAACAACAGAGGGGGGAAAAAAAGAGACAAAATTCAATTAGCCCTCCCCCCACTGTCTTTGTTACAAAAGAGTGAGTTTTTTTTTCTTTTAAAAATTGTTGGACTATCATTTTGGTTAAATAAGTAACTTTTACAATAACTACTGTGATTTTGTGATATAACATGTTTTTAAAAACTTTGGTACTTAAACTCTTCAAGTTCTTAATTCAGTCTCTAGGGTGAGATAAGCAGCAAGCTCCAGAAACCTACCCCACCACCTATCCCAACCCCTTCTAAATTGCCTAAAGGCCAGGTAAATTAATTTCACTAACAACACCGCCAAATTGCTAACAAACTTTAAAATTTCATTCCAGGCACAAGGATTACTATCCAACATAGGATGAGTGGCAAAATAACCTGGGCTTCACCCTCTAGCATATCAATTGTTGTAAAAGTATATCAGACCCATTATAAAAACAAAGGAAACTGTTTTCTCTTGCCAATGTTTACCTGTTTTGAATTCTCAATTCAAGCTATAACCTAACTACATGTCTCTAATGTTTTCAATCTTTCTTCAGACTTTATATCGAAGTGGCTATATTTCCTTGTTAAAATACAACTATAGATAATTTACAAAGAAATATTTCAACTTATGTTAACGAATACATACAATTTACAGAACTATCACTTTTCCAACATTGTTTTTTGGGACAATAACTCTTTTCATCATCGTTTGCTTAAGAATCTTTGCCTATGCTCTCACTTGATGTTTTATTAGATCCAAATAATATTTGTTTAAGGTTCTGCCATTTCCTTTTCATGCCCTTGGAAATAAATAGGTAGAGACATCGCTATGGCCCCATCTCAGCAAAAAGTAGATACAAAAGAATGATCTTCACTCCATTTCCCAGGATTATAAAAATATTTCCAAGAGCAGGAGTGGAAAATGAAAGGTAACTATAAGAACGTAGAAGAAACTTAGCTTATTCTTAGTCTTTTGGCCTCAGTATAGCAATTAACAAGCATTCAGACATTCTACTGAAGGACAAACAGCAGCCTATCCCATCCCCCCTAGGCAAATCTTCAGATACAAGATCAGGCACTCATTCCTTTTTGATACTGCCTCAATGTCCCGTACCTCTTATGGGCAGGGACATTCTAGCCAAATTCCAGGCGTCCATCACCTTTAACCTAAGTACAGCCCTTAACAACCCATCTTCCACAACCCCATTTTTGGCCCTCCTAAATACTAACGATTCCCCAACTGACTCACTTCCTCCTTTACCCCCTTCTACAGTAAATCCCCAGGTATGGGACATAAACTCCCCCTCCTTCTTGTCCCGACTCACCACCCATCCAAATCCAAATAAACATCCTGGATTAAGCGCAGGAAACTTGTAACTCTTGGCCCCTTTCCTTTCTTGGCTTAATTGTCATCCTCCTTACTATATTACTTACTTGGTCAACACCTACAAATTGGCCATCCACAGCCAAAGCTTTGTTGGCTATTACATACCTCCTCATCATAACTAGCTTCATTCCTATTAAGTGTTTTTGTAAAAATCACCCCTTACAGCACTATGTTTACCAGCCTAACCCTCCTTCCCCTATTAATTTTAACCCACCTCAACGGTAAAACAACTCCACCTGTCCCACCATTTCGCTGGAGATTCTTTGTAGAAGAGTCCTGCTTCTAAAGACCACTCATATACCCAATGTCTGACCACAGCAGACTGCCAGCCATATGGCTGCCAGTCTCGAGTTTCTATCCCCATCTCTCTCTCTTCCATGTGCTCACTTTCTTTAACATGGCACAAAGTACCTCAATTTTGCTTTCTTTTTGGCCAAACCCGAGATTACTGTAAGCTAAACCCTGAAATTTATGGGGGATGTCCAAAACTCTCTTGCACGCTCCACTCCATAAACATAGAAAGGTTTGACAATGATAGAGACATTTTTCTTTTCACCTCACAAGGCAGAGACCAATTCTACTTAAACGTCAAACATCCCTGGGATGACATGTGGGCAAAAGGGGTGGTAGGCAAAGTATACAACAGAATCCTTGACTCCACCCCAACAGGAACCATCAAAATTTACCACACCTATGTCCGAATTCAGTCAAGTATCCCAAAACTAGCCCCTGAAATAACAAAACAAGAGGCAATATTACAAACCTCCATACAACAGACAGCCAAAGTCACCCCATTTTCCTTGCTCTCAGTAGTCCAAGAGGGAGCACACTTTCTCAACTATTCACATCTAGGCAACTTTTCTAACTGCTTCTTATGTGCATCCCTCAGTCACCCCCCATTTATGGCAGTACCATTCATAGGAAGTCTTACCACCCCCTGCACACAAAATCCTATTGTTCATTTTCCCCCACTATCAGGAATTCCCCTGTTCACAGCTTCAACTCAACCATCACTTGTCAATGTTACCTGTGCCCCACCTGGCTTCTTCTTCTGGTGCAACGGCACCCTTACTAAAACCTCTCATTCATCATGTGTCCTGGTCATCCTGGTACCTCAATTAACCCTATACACACAATTTGCAACAAGATACACAATAAACAAACCTACAACACTAATATTATCACCCCACCGCCACCAAAAATGAGCAGTCTTTCTTCCTGTAATCGCAGGAGTCTCTCTTGCCTCTGCTCTGGCAGCAGCAAGCTTAGGCAACAGGGCTCTAGTATACAGCATTACCTCCTCCCAAGACTTCGCCAATAAACTACAACTTGCATTAGAGGCTTCAGCAACGTCCCTACCCTCCTTACACACCAAATCACCTCGTTAGCCCAGGTCACCTTACAAAACCGACAAGCCTTAGACCTTCTTACGGCTGACAAGGGAGACACTTGCCTCTTTCTTGGAGAAGAATGCTGTCATTACATCAATGAAACTGGCCTAGTAGGAAAAAACCTAAACGTCCTCAATCATCTAAGTGATAAATTAAAACGGCCAGACTCTTCTCCTTTCACCTGGTTACAACAGCCAGACTCTTCTGCTTTCACCTGGTTACAACACCCTCTTGTCACCTGGCTGGCCCCACTCCTAGGCCCTGTCATTCTAATTTGTGTTTTTTGTCTAATAGCCCCATGTATCTTTAAATTTCTCCAACAACGCTTAATTGAACTC
>NW_007248505.1:10209-29314 GCF_000164805.1 Carlito syrichta
AGTCAGAAGGGCGTCCCCAAGATGGCACTGCCACCCAAGACAACAAAGGCCCTAAGCTCCAGCTTCTCCCCAGTTTCCTGTGTGTGCAAAGTTTAAACCTGCACACAAGTAATTTCTCCCTATAGGAATACTACCACATAGTCTCCTCCAATAAAGCCCAAACATGGCACTGGCCAGCCCCTGCTAGGCCCATAAATACACCCCTCTCCCTGCATAGCTCTCTCTCTCGCTCTCTCTCTCCCCCATCTCTCTCTCTCTTCCTCCCTCTCTCTCTCTCCCTCCCCAACCCCGTGACTAGAGACATTTTTCCTTTTTTTCCCTGTAGCCGCTGCTTTAATAAATCTCTTGGTCCCCAATGGGTGTGGAGTTGTTACTGGTGTCTAAGTTCTTTCACTGGTAACTTACAAAACAAGATCATTTGCTAAGACTAGGGGTGGGGGGATCTGAAGAACTATGATCCTCAGAGAAGGGGCATAAAAATTTACAAAGGGAACATAGCAGGACTTGGGCTGTGCTAAATGTACACCTGAGATGAGGAGGTAAGGTGTGCAGTCTACATGTGATTGTGGGATTTCTCTCTTGCTCCAAGGCAGTTGTTCAGGAGAAGATGCAGAGTTGAGCTCAACCGGGTTTAGGGCAGCTGTAGCCAGGCATGATGGAGGGAGATGCAACAGAATTGTTCCAAGTTTTGACAAAAGAGCGAAGAGTGATGAGAACAGAAGCCGTGGAATCACTGCTGGGTGAATCCAGGAATAAAGACAGGAAGGAGTGTCAGAAAGTGAACAATATGCAAGAGGCCTCAATGAGGCTAAGTAGCTGGTGGAGAGAGTATGGAGATAAGGCAGGAATCAAAGGGGGATGTCAAGAAGTGTGTTACAGAAACTCCTATTGAAAAACCTGTGCCTTCCAGCTTGCAGTGCTAGTGAAGAGGGTGCTCACGATGGGGGTGGGGGGGGATGGCAGCAGCAACAGGAAATGGCTCACATGCAGGTGGCTGTTCAAATAAGTGACTACATTCTGGATGAGAATCTCCTCTGGCTTGAACTTGCAAAGGCACTGGGCTTTCCATAAGATGCACAGCAGACAAGGCTCCTGAGAAACCAAACTCTAAACACTCAAGTACTCAAAACAGTTTGCCTTGAAGGCAAGTTTCAGTCAAAGAAAAATCAGTGTAATAGTACTGATACAGAAACCCACTGTCTGTCCATATTGCCACAACTCTTAAAGAAAAGCATAATAACATTCAAGCGGACCTGTATGTATACACTAAAAGGACAAGCTGAGAGTAGGAAATGCATTTTTTTACTCTTCTTCCTAAATCTTAATACAATGATGAGAAAGTAGAAGCTATGCTTTTGGAGAAATGCATACTTAAAGTAAAGTTAACTTTACCAACTTTGTCTTTTTAGGAACAGACTTCCTGGTGCCAGGTATCTCATAGTGGCAATCAAGCTTGCCTAGAGTAAAGGGAACATACAAGGCCTTAGACATCATGCATTGGGCAAGGATGGTAAAAGTCATGAAACTTGTAATTACAAAAGTTATAACCACTCAGAGGGAGAGCAGGTGGGAATTCAATCTTGCAGTAATCTGGGCACTATCTACAGGGAAGCCAAGGATCCCCCGAAGCTACCCACTGGGAATGCCTAGGAGATAAGGGGAAGTGCACTGTCCACTAGCTCTAAGGAATGTCATTTGGGAAAGTGCAGGAGAATTAGAATCCTTGTCACACCCTTCTCTAGAGGCTATGATAATGTGGGTGGACATTAATGGCTCTCTGTGTCACAGGATCTTCAAGACATCCACAGGTGGTCAAGGAAGTCACGGCAGTCACATGCAACATCTCCAAGAAAAGGATTTAAGCCAGGACTCTGGGGGGCTATGAGGCCAAACTCATCTAGAGTGTAGGCCCACTACCTGTCTGTGGGGGGTGAACCTTTCTTAAATAAATCTTTCCTTGTCTCACCTTTTGTGTGTCGCAATTCTTTGCATCTACTAGGATCTCTGGGTTGCCAGCATGCACCTCCAGCTTGCCAGCCCCAACAGTGCTGTGCGTCTCACCCCGCCTTTCCACCCTCATCATTCCATCTGTACCCTAACATACACATTCCCTGTTAAGTCACTTCAAAGAACCCTTAACCCCCTGCAGACTCTGCTCACTCAACTGAGAGAAATGAATCCCTATTCACTCCCTTCCATCAGTGGTCAAAGATTTGAAAATATAGCACCCATGTAACCATAAGCCTTGTAATGTATATAAATTTTTGTATGTTATAACTACTAATAAACCAATAATATGTCATCATGAATAATGTTTTACTTTGTAAGAAGCTCTGTTAACTTCTTTACTCTATGGTAACTTTATACGACTCTTCAGTTTGGTATTACTGGTAATACTGTGAGCTACCTTTTATCTAGCACCAGGAAATGCAGACCATAAATGTTATAGTTAACATAATGCATCTGTAACTTGAGTGCTATATAAAGCTGTCAGTCACGTAGTCAATGTATAGGTATCAGCAACCCTGAACTTATAGTCTGCGAAACCTAAGGGGCAAACAGACTGGTTCCAGAAATGCCAGGAGTCAGGTTCTGCTCCCTGAATTTGAATTGAGAAATAAACTTTCTGCCAGTTCCCTGCCTCTTGATTTATTGGCAATGAGAGAGAACAGCCAAGCATTTACTCAAACTGTAACAGTACTTTAGTCATATTTCACCTTAAGAAACAAAACTACATCACTCAGATTATCCATATTATTAAATCCTATATGTGGATAAGCATGATTTGTAAAGGTTTCCTAAAATTAAATCTATGCTCAAACAACAGTGATTTGCCACCACCAAAGCTATTCAAAAACATATCCTTCAAAGTGGAGGCAATTCCAATAAAGAAATTCCGAAAGTCTTCTCAGCATGGACTGCAACATCATGGACAGGAGAGCAGCTCCCTCAAGGTCACCTCTTTGAAGAAGACAGAAATCGACTGGCTGTAGGTCTTCCTCCCCACCTACATCCCTTCCTTGGTGATTTTTTTTTTTTTTTCACGTACTAGCACTTTCAATACCATAATGGTAAGTCCCAAATTTATACTCCCCTTCCAGATCTCACCTGTACCTCCAATGAAGTGCCCAGGTCTCCACATGGATGTCTAAATGAAATTAGCAAGTCCACCTGGACACACAGAAGCTGTTCCTTTCCACTTTCCCAGTCCTAGGCAGTAACAGCTCTATTTTTGTTGTTGCCCAGGACAAGAACCCTGTAGTCACTCTTCCTTCTCTTACACCCTATTCAATCTATTAGGAAATCTTATTGGCAATACCTTCAAAATAGATCTGGAATCCACTGATTTAGTACTGCCTTCATTGCTACCACCTGACTGAGGCAGGGTAGCTAGCAGAGGTTAGACATAGATACATACATTTCTTGTAGTAGGTTTTAGAAAGTGTTCAGACTTTCCTTCCTTCCTTCCTTCCTTCCTTCCTCTCTTTCTTTCTTTCTCTTTCCTTCCTTCCTTCCTTTCTTTCTTTTTTGCTGCAGGCCAAGCTGGAAAGTGAATGTGGCAGCCTACCCCCCCCTTGGCAAATGAAAATTCCACCAAATATAAGAATAGGATAGCCCAACCTTTCAGTTCATGGTTTAGCATAATAATCACTAAACATCTCTCAGGTTCCCTGCCAAAGGCAGAAGGCCAAATACCACCCCTTAACTAACCAAACCCATAGGAATGATAATAAGACAATGTTTTAGCTCATGAACTTGTGAACTGGAAAAGCCTGGCAGGTCTCCTGCAAAGGACAATGTGTTCTAGAAAAAGACCACCTCTCCTCCCACTCCTTCCATCAGAAAAGGAGAGATGTCAATCTCCAAGTGGTGATTACCTGTGTTCCACCCTCTTTAGCATATCAAATGTTGGGGAAAATATACCTAGTTTCTTAGTTAAGAGCAAAAGGGCAGTCTTTCTTTTTAAAGAGAGAAAGAGACTTACCCTTGTTAGGCCTTTCTGGTACGAAACTTTTGCCTGCCCTTTCTTTCCTCTCTTCTTCTTGCTAATAAACTCTGTTTTAAAACTTTGCTGGCCATTCAAATTCATTTTAGTTTGAGTCAAAGAATTCATAAGTTTTGCATCATAGACATATCCGGCATCATGACCATCTCTCTCAGAAAGGCTGCCTAACCAACATTCTGCCCTTCACCCTACTCTTCAGATGGCAGCCAAGATAATCCCTTTAAAATGTAAACTCTTCTAGAGACTGAGTCAGATATAGACCAAAACCAAATAATGTAAATTCCTCTACTACAATTGTTCCAGTCGTTCTCTAAAGCCTCTGAGGCCCAGCATGATCCAGCACATACTTGACCCTTCTCTGACCTCCTGTGCCACCTCTCTTCATTTCATCCTGATTTCTGGTCACACTGACTTCCTTCCTAGTCCTCAAAAAACCATGCCTGTCCCATCTTGGGGCCTCTGGTCATACTCCTTTCTTACTCTCATGGTCCGAGTGCTCTCCCTTGATACCAATAAATCAAAGAGGCAGGGAACTGTTATAAAGAGTTTTATTTCTAAATTTGAATTCAGGGAGAAGAGTGAGTTTTTGGCCTCTTTAAGATGGTTCTGCTCACCCTTCAAGTTTTACAGTCTGTTTTTATAAGTTCTGGGTAGTTGGTACCTGTTATAGAGATTGGTATGCTCTCTTCCCAATTAGGCCATTAAGAAATGACATGAAGGCTCGGATGTCGGTGGAGTGAAGCAGTTTCGTGTGTGTGTGTGTGTGTGTGTGTGTGTGTGTGTGTGTGTGTGTGTGTGTTTTAATTGCTCTTGCAAGAACAGGTGTCTCTCAAGTTATAAACAACATTTATATACCCTAGGACGCAAGATCCCTCCTCTATTTTCCCATGTGTTGGGCATTTCAGAGTTCACATTACTCTCCTGGATGTCGCCTACATGGTACATACTGGTTGGATTACAGAATTATTACAAAGTTGCCTCACTTACATGTTCTATTTGCTGATTGGCTCATAGAACCTTTATTTAGATTGGATCGCACCAGAATTCATAGCCCACCAAAGTTAAATGCCCGTGAAAAGAGAACAAAGAAGCCAGGAGTGAGTCAGTGTAAGGGAGTACAAGACATCTAAACATTAAACACACAAAATGAGAACAAAGAAGCCAGAAGTGGATTAGTAAAGGGAGTGCAAGGCATCTAAACATTAATCAGGTTCCAGTTTTGAATATTAATCATTCTGTTTCATGCAGTACCAATACACTGACTACATGACTAGCAGAACATTGTATAGAACCTAAGTTACAGGCACATTTTGTCAATAATGACATTTTATAGTTCACATTTCCTGGGCCAGTTACCAGAGGTATCTCATAGCTTTTATCGGTAACACTCAGCAGGAGCATTAATCAAGCTTGTAAAGGGAGTTAACAGGGCCTAAGACTTCACACCTTGTTACATGTTGCTATACACAAAAATTATACAAATCACAAGACTTATGACTATATTGATACAAAAAGTTATGTTACATTGATGCAAAAGTTATACAAATCACAAGACTTATGATTATCTTGATGCTATATTATTCAAACCTATGATTACTAAGAAAAAGAAGTAAATGTGAATTTGTTTCTCTCAGTTAATTGTGCACAATCTGCAGGGACGTATTCTCTGAAGTTATTTACTGGGAGTGTCTAGGAGATTAAGGGAAGCACAACTTTTGTTAGCTCCTAGGAGTGTGGGTACGTGTGGGCTCACTCCAGCCCCCACCATACCCTTCTCTAGGGGCTCTGGTAATATGGACAGACCATAGTGGGTCTCCATATCATTACTAGATTATCTTTTCCTCAAATACCCATACTCATCATGATCTCCTGTCATCCTGGCCAGAGTCCTCTTCTGTGCACCTAAAGGAACAAGTCCATTACTTACTTTCTTTGCCCTGCTTTGTTGTTTTAGCACATGTCAAAACATATATTATACTTTTGTTTCTAATTTTCTTTAGTATCTGACTCCCCAACTAAAAAGCAAGCTTCAGGAAGACAGGGTGTTTTTTCCTAACTACTTTTCCACCTACAATGAATAAATGAAACTTTTAAAGAAACAGTTACCTTGTTTTACAGTTTTATATAAATTTCTTCCCCTTCTTCCAATCTAATTGGCTTCTTCCTTTAAGATGTCTCCTGGTCAGGAGCGGTGGCTCAAGCCTTTAATCCTAGCACTTTGGGAGGCTGGGGCGAGAGGATTGCCTGGGTCAAGGGGTTCGAGACCAGCCTGGGCAACTTGGTGAGACCTCGTCTCTACAGTAAATCAAAAAATTAGCCGGACATGGTAGTGCGTACCTGTAGTTCCAAATACTTGAAAGGCTGAGGCAGAAGGATAGCCTGAGCCCAGCAGGTCGATGCTGGGATAGCTGTGAGCATGGCTGGGCAAGAGTGAGACTGACAAATAAATAAATACATACATACATAAATAACAATAACAAAATAGCCGGGCTCGGTGGCTCAGCCTGTAATCCCATACATTTGGGAGGCTGAGATGAGTGGATTGCCTGAGCCCGAGGGTTCAAGACCCGCCTGGGCAACTTGGCGAGACCTCATCTCCACAATAAATCAAAAATCAGCCGGGCGTGGTAGCACACGCCTGTAATTCCAGCTACTTGGAAGGCTGAGGCGGAAGGATCACCGGAGCCCAGTGAGTTGAGGCTGCAGTGGCCGGGAGCAGCCACTACACTCCAGTCTGGGTGACGGAGTGAAACTCCCAACTCAAAATAATAATAATAATAATAAAATAAAATAAAAGATGTCTCCTTTCCATTTTCATGGAGGAAGCAGCCATGGTTTCCTAGTCTCCTAAAATAAAAGTCAGCAGTTTATCAAGTTGCAGCCACAGATGCATTTCCCATTGTTTTCCTTCCTTTTGCCAGTTTTCAATACATTCTCACAAAGAAACTGTCTCTGTTCAAGGTTCTGTTAACTGGCTTCTAGAGTTAATGACTCTTTGTGGTGTCACTAGGCCTCAATTACCATAGAAACAATGACCACACAAAACTCAGTACACAGTGGCTACCAATGAGACAAGGGCCCTTGGAGTTCCTATTTAAGAAATGAAATTACCTTGTAGGTGTCTATCTTTTTCAAATAAAAACATTTTTATTTTTTATTTTTTATTTTTTTTGAGTTGGAGTCTCACTCTCCCGCCCAGACTGGAGTGCAGTGGCTGCTCCTGGCCACCGCAGCCTCGACCTGCTGGGCTCCGGCGATCCTTCTGCCTCAGCCTTCCAAGTAGCTGGAACCACAGGCATGCCCTCCACGCCCAGATAATTTTTTGATTTATTGTAGAGATGAGGTCTCGCCAAGTTGCCCAGGCGGGTCTCAAACCCAAGGGCTCAGGCAATTCACTCACCTCAGCCTCCCAAGGCACGGGATTACAGGCTGTGAAAGGACTTCAGTGCCAGTGATGACCCCACACCCAGCTAAGACCAAGAGATTTATTAAAGGGGCAGTTATAGGAAGGGACTGTAACTGATGAAAAGTGAGAAAGAGTGAGAGAGAGAGGAGGAAAGAGAGGGGGAGAGAGGGTGAGAGAGTGTGAAAAAGAGAGAGAAAGAAGAAAGGAGAGGGAGAGAGAGAGAGAGAGAGAGAGAGAGAACAAGAGAGTGGCGGGATCAGAGAGAGAAAGCAAGAAAGAGTTATGCAGGGGGAGGGGGTGTATTTATGGACCTTGCAGGGGCTGGCCAGTGCCGTGTTTGGGTCTTATTGGAGGAGACTATGAGGTAGTATTCCTATAGGGAAAGGTTGTTTGAGCACAGGTTTAAGCTTCGCGCAAGCGGGAAAAGCCGGAGCTTAGGGCCTTTGTTGTTTTGGGAGGCAGTGCCATCTTGGGGACACCCTTCTGACTGTTCTCTGCACCTTTCATTCCCACCTTTTCTGTTTATTTGGGAGAGGGGCGTTGTTATTCTTTCTGGCTGCTTCCTGCTGGATGTGGGCGTTATGGGGTGAGGTGGGGGAAGGGCACAGAACAGAATAGGGTCTAGAGGTAGGCAAAGGTGAAGATTTTTGAAAGTTCCTTGTAAATGTAGAATGGCAACTTGTTCCGGCCAGTCCTTCAGTGGGCACGAGGGCAGTAGTAACCAGCTGTCTTGGAGTAGACTGTGGAAGTAAATAGAGAACCTGGAAGAGAACATATCTAAAAGAAAAGTTAAGTGATGTTTAGGGACAGCACCTGAAGAAGCCAGGTGGGGCACAGGTAACATTGACAAGTGATAGTTGAGTTGAAGCTGTGAACAGGGGAATTTCTGATAGTGGGGGGAAATGAACAGTAGGATTTTGTGTGCAGGGGGTGGTAAGATTTCCTATGAATGGTACTGCCATTTTTGCTATTGTGAATAATGCTGCAATAAACATGTATGTGTAGAACCAACTGTGTTGCCCACTGAAAGAAGACTGGATAAAGAATGTGGTGTATATACATGATGGAATATTACGTAGCCATAAAGGACAAAATTATGAACCTTACAGCAACTTGGGCAGACTCAGAGTCTGTGATATTGAGTGATTTATCAAAGAAACAAAGAACTGAGTACCACATTCTCACTCGTAAGTGAACCTTGAAAAATTATCATAATACAATAAGAAAGGGATTGGCAGTAGTGGGAAACTGCCAGGGGAGGAGGAGACAGGATTGGCAGTAGTGGGATTTTGCCAGGGTAGGTGGGGGCACACCTCATCAGCAAGGGTATCTGCATAATGAACATTTGTATACCTAACTCCAGTGAAATGGTGGGATGGGTGGGGTTGTTTTACCGCTGAGGTGGGTTAGAATTAATAGGGGAAGGAGGGTTAGGCTGATGAATATGGTGGTGTAAGGGGTGAATTTTTATAAAAGACACTTAATAAGAATGAAGCTAGTTATGATGAGGAGGTATGTAATAGTCAACAAAGCTTTGGCTGGGGATGGCCAATTTGTAGGTGTTGACCAAGTAAGGAAGATGGCAATTAAACCAAGAAAGGAAAGGGGCCAAGGGTCACAGGGCTGTACTTGGGTTAAAGGTGATGAACACCTGGAATTTAGCTAGAATGTCCCTGCCCGTAAGAGGTACGGGACATTGAGGCAGTATCAAAAAGGAATGAGTGCCTGATCTTATATCTGAAGATTTGCCTAGGGGGGATGGGATAGGCTGCTGTTTGTCCTTCAGTAGAATGTCTGAATGCTTGTTAATCACTATATTCAGGCCAAAAGATTAAGAATAAGCTAAGTTTTTTAGGTTTTTATAGGTATCTTTTATTTTTTTATTTTTGTTTTTGGAAATATTTTTATAATCCTGAGAAATGGGGCGAAGATTTTTTTTTGTATCTACTTTTTGCTGAGATGGGGCCGTAGCGATGTTTTTATTTATTTATTCTAAGGGCATGAACAGGAAATGGCAGAACCTTAAGCAAGTGCTATTTGGATGTAATAAAACATTAAGTGAGAGCATAGGCAAAGATTATTAAGTAAATAATGATGAAAAAAGTTACTGTCCCAAAAAACAATGTTGGAAAAGTGAAAGTTCTGTAAATTGTATGTATTCATTAATATAAGTTGAAATATTTTTTTGTAAATTATCTATAGTTGTACTTTAACAAGGAAATATAGCCACTTTGATAGAAAGTCTGAAGAAAGATTGAAAACATTAGAGACATGTAGTTAGGTTATAGCTTAAATTGAGAATTTAAAACAGGTAAACACTGGCAAGAGACAACAGTTTCCTTTGTTTTTATAATAGATCTGATATACTTTTACAACAATTGATATGTTAGAGAGTGAAGCCCAGGTTATTTTGCCACTCATCCTATGTTGGAGAGTAAGCGTTGTGCCTGGAAGGAGATTTTAAAGTTTGTTAGCAATTTGGCAGTGTTGTTAGTGAAATTAATTTACCGGGCCTTTAGGCAATTTAGAAGGGGGTGGGGTAGGTGTGGTTCCTGGAGCTTGCTGCTTATCTCACCCTAGAGACTGAATCAAGAACTTGAAGAGTTTAAGTACCAAAGTTTGTAAAAGCATGTTATAACACAAAATCACAGTAGTTATTGTAAAAGTTACTTATTTAGCCAAAATGATAGTGCAACGATTTTGAAAAAAAAAAACTCACTCTTTTGTAACAAAGACAGTGGGGGGAGGGCTAATTGAATTTTGTTTTGACAATGGATGGCATTTAGGACTGAACTTAAGGCTTGTATTTGTTGTTTTAGGGCAAGACTTCCAAATTTTTTTAAATTTTCCTGTATATCCCTAACGAGAGGGGGTAGTTACCCATAAGGAATCACAAAAGGCAAGAAGCCTGTTTACTTTATTTAAAGGCCTGTTTTGGGGCCTTTTTCCACTAGCAGGGGTTTTTGTTTATACCCCCCTTTGAGACTTGATAGAGAAGTTAGGCATTTAAATTTTTTAGACAAGTATAGGAACAGGACCACCCTTACGGTCCTCTTTCTTTTTTTTCTTACAGTTGTTGATTGGGTCCTTCTTTCTTTATTTTTTTTAGCAGCACTTATTCCCCTTGGATGTTTGAGTTTTTTCTGGTCCAAGAAGTGTCTAGGGAAATAAGCTCATAAACTGTGATTAAAATTTGTTCCAAATAGACAACACATTTTTTTATGAGCATTTATGTTTATGGCCCCCCTTTCCTTCAGAGGCCTACTTTTATTTTTATTTTATTTTAAAGGTTTAACAAATTTTATTTTAGGGACTTGGATCCTGAGTGATGTAATACCAAATACCTACGTTTAGTTTACTTATGTTTCCAAAGGATTTCTAGTGATTATTATTCTAACCCGCAAACTGAAATGTTGTACTGTCCTAGTTTTACATCTGATAGAGTTTTCCCTGGATTTGTCAAGGGGTGGGATAGGTTGTCACTTGGCCTGCAGTAGAAATGTTTGAACGCCCTTTAAAACCTACCTATAGGAGATTTATTTATGGTTAGCCTGTGCTAGCTACCCTGCCTTAATTATTTATTCTTTAGAGATTTTTCAATCCCATAATCATTTGGGGTGCTGAGGGGTGAAGGTCCGTCTTCTGTAATTTTTTCAGAGCTGATAATGGGCGCAGTCCTGCCTAGCCAGAGATTGAAAATCTCTCCCTTTCTGACTTGAGGCATTCAGATTTGTTTCAGCAGTGGCATTATTTGCAGGTACTGACTGGAATTTATATGACCATTATGTAAGCATGAAATTACTGGATTGTAGCTCAATAAAAGGAATAAAATCAGGCCTATATTTTGACAATTGTAGGCACTGGCTGATTACCTTTTTATATAAAACCTATAAGGCCTGAAGTTATTAGCATAACTTAAATGATAAACTTTAATTTTTGTAGCTTTATTATAAGTACCAGCTTTTGTATTTTTGGATTATAATGGTAGCCTGACAGATTGTTTTAGACTATAATTTGAACTAGGCACTTAAGTAAATTTTATATAAAATTTGAAGAGAAATCTGAAAATGTTTGGAGACTTGTATTTAGAAAAGACTTTATTATGCCTAGATTGTTTATAGAATTTTTTGTATGTATATATTTTTTTAAACTTTCCTTATACCATTTTTGGCATGGTCACACCATTTTATTTTTGTTTTCTATCCCCTTTTTAAAATTTTTTATAACTAACTATTTTATTATAGGACAGAAATGTACCATATAAGATTTTTTTAATATAAATATATATTTTTATTTTGTTTTGCTGCTGAAACCTTATTTGTATATCAACCTTTTTACATTTTTTTTTTTTTTGCTTTTTGCTTTTCTTTTTATTTATTTATAGATAACCTTTTATAGTCATAATTTGAATTTATCTTTTAGTAACTTTTAGGTGAAACATTTAGTTTTTGGAACACCTTTAATTCTACTGGAGAGCAGGTTTTAGGAGGAAGAAGTTCAGTATGAGCACAAGGGCTAGAAACTTAGCCTCACTATTAATTAAGAAGTTGATTTGGACCCCAGCCACATTTATATAGACCCAAGGATTTTCTGGGTGGATGGCATACAGAGTGCTGTGCTGGGCCATGTCCCTCCCCCTTTAGTCAACAGCCACTATCACTGAGCTAGGTGTTTTTTCTCCCCTTCGGGAGAGGCCGCACCATCTCTTTCAGTGTCTTTTTAGTCCAGATATTGGACAAAGTTCTGGGGGCTTAGGCTATTAAGGACAATTGTACTTTAGATGCCCAGATTGACCACATTTATAGCAGCTGATACCATCCTCTGAGCAGGTTTATCCTTATCAGGCCTCTTTTGGGTGGCTGGAGATTTTGCCTTTAGTGGCAACTGCCAATTTATTTACCTTTTTTCTGGCTGGTGCTCATTTTGGAGTTCTTCTGCCCCCCCCTTTTTTTTCTTTTGCTTTATGACTTTTTAATGATGTCTACAAGAACGCCTGGTTTAAAACCCTTTAGAGTGAACAGACCACAAAGATGTGAAATGATCTGTTTCTACATATTCCTAATTATGAACAGGCAAAATTGTCAAAAATCATCATGAATTACTAAACAGCAACCTTAGTCATAAGACGTGGACAATTAAACGAGCATACCTAAAAAACGCAAGCATTAGTGTTACTTAGCATTACAATATAAAGTAGGGAGTCAGCATACATTACAAGACTCTAAGAGATTTCCCAACAGTTTTTTTACAGGGACAAGCAGTTGATCATGATCTTAGGCAAGGCCTAAATCTTTAGAAACGGATTTACTTTTAACTAACCTGGCCTTTAGCATTTGAAAACGAGAACAGCCTATTTATTTCCTTAGTTTCCAGAGAAAGATTACAAAATTATTATTATTATCATTATTATTATTTTTATAGGTAGATTAGAATGAGCCCCTTTAGAATTTATGAAGGAGAACATAGGCTAAGGAAGGGAGGGGGAGTGGTCCCCGGAAAGAATTTAAGATAACTGGTAACACTTTTTATATGCAACAGGCAATTTTTCCACAACCTTAACAACAAAATGCAGAAATTTTAACAGCGCCAATGGGTTGGGAGAAAACATCACACAAATAAGAGGAGACATAAAATGACATCGAGAAATATGTGCCAATTAAGTTTTTAAAAGACTACATGTCCCATCAAACAAAGCATAATAACTAAACCAGCTTTTTGGCAGATTTAAAGTGACAGACACACACAGATAAGAGAATGAGGGGTATGGGAAACATTTGCTTTGTCCCAGCCACCCCCTTGAGAAGCATGTGGAAACTTTAATGGTTTTTTTAAGTACACGTGGGGGTGGTGCTGGAGGTTGGGGTCAGGCACTATGGCCTTTGGCATCCGCCCCTCCTCCAAAGACAAAAGAGAAAGGCTGGAGACTGGGGTCAGGTGCCATGGCCTTTGGCACTGGTCCCTTCTCCGAAGGTAAAAGAGAAAGACTGAAGGTCAGGGTTAGGTGCCACGGCCATAGACACCAGCCCTTCCTTCCCAGATAGAGGTGGAGGGTGAGAAAGAGGAGAAACTGATGGAGAGTAGGATAGCAAAAGCAGACTATAGGAGGTTTATTTGCTGGGTTGAAGTTAGAAATAGAGGGAGATGGCAGGATTAGTTGTGTACGATGTAAGACTTTTTTTTTTTTTTTTTTTTTTTTTTGGTGAGAGGTCTGAGATAGAGAAGGGGACGTGTACCTGAACGACCGGCGTGGCCTTGGATTGGGTTACCGGAGGGCTATACTGGGGGGTGATTGAAAGGGGAGGGCACAGAGGTTGAATTGCTGGAGAAGCGGGTGGAGCTGAAGAGGAAGGGGGGGCTTCTCTGCAGGATTGAAATCCGAGACGGGAGAGGAGCAAGCTGCTGGGAGGGGCCTTACAGTGTTTGTGGTGGGGGGAGGGGAGTTTGGAGGAGGAAGCAGAGACACATTGGGACAGAGGGAGGGAGAGAAGCTGTAGAGGGAGTGTTTACGGAAGAGAGAAAGGGACTGAACGTGGGGAATCTCTACCTACCATTTTGAATGCTCACAGAAATTATATAGGCCACTGATTTTGGTTGTCTAAGGGATATGTTGGCCAGTTCTGTGGGTAGAGGCGAATTAGGCATTTGGGTTTGATATCGGCATTTAAGAGGGGAATCGGCCAGCAGGGATGACGAGCCTCCCATGGGGGAACAGGTAGACTAAATGGGGCATCCCCCAAAGAGTCGGCTGTCCAAGAAGTGTGGCTGTGGCAAAGTCTGTCGTCACAGAAGTTTGGCACAACCAGGGTCCTCCTGGAGAACCGAGGGGGCCAAGGCACCTTGCACAAGGATTTTTGGACCAGACAGAAAGCACTTGACCAGGTGGTGGGTGGGAGCATGTTGGAGATTTCTGCTGGTCAAACAGGGCTTACTGTGGGGCAATAGATGTGAAACCTCCGAGGTTTACTGTTGCCTGACAGATGTAGGAGTCCTTCAGAATCCGCTGTGGGCCAGCAGACGTGGGACCCCTGGGGTCCGCTGCAGCCCGGCGGCCGTGGGATTCCTTGGGTTGGGGGAGAAAGGGAGAGAAAGAGAATTTTACGGAAACCGCTGTGGGTTAGCAGACTCAGGACCCCTGGGGCCCGCTGCAGCCTAGCAGCCATGGGAGTTTTTAAGGTTTGAGAGAGATAAAGGAGAAGAGGAAGGCTTTAGGGTCTGCAGTGGTCATGAAGGCCAAGGCGGGGTGTGCTCCCCCTCGCCTGGGGGCTGGAGGGGCTGGATTTTGAGGTCAGTTCCCTCCGGTGGCAAGTTTTAGGCTTTTTTGTTTGGGGGAGGTGGACTAACCTATCCAACAATCGCTGGTGTGGATGCGGCTTGGGCATTCAAAAGGGTGGGGAAAGTCCAGGAGGACTGGAGTGGCCACTGGCACTGGGCTGGGGGTCCCGCCTATGGGGATAGACTCACACAGAGGCGAGGAAGCACCCGATTCGAGTCACGGCGCCAATGAAAGGACTTCGGCGCCAGTGATGACTCCACATCCAGCTAAGACCAAGAGATTTATTAAAGGGGCAGTTATAGGAAGGAACTGTAACCTAGGAAAAGTGAGAGAGAGAGAGCGAGAGAGAGAGGAAGAAAGAGAGAGGGTGAGAGAGTGTGAAAAAGAGAGAAAGAGGGAAGGTGAGAGAGAGAGAGTGAGCAAGAGAGTGGTGGGGTCAGAGAGAGAAAGCAAGGAAGAGTTATGCAGGGGGAGGGGGTGTATTTATGGACCTTGCAGGGGCTGGCCAGTGCCGTGTTTGGGTCTTATTGGAGGAGACTATGAGGTAGTATTCTTATAGGGAGAGGTTGTTTGAGCACAGGTTTAAGCTTCGCGCGTGCATGGGAAAAGCCAGAGCTTAGGGCCTTTGTTGTTTTGGGAGGCAGCGCCATCTTGGGGACGCCCTTCTGACTGTTCTCTGCACCTTTCAGGCTGAGCCACTGAGCCCGGTTATAAAAACATTTTTAAAAACTCAAATGAGGGAAGGGAAAAATGGCCACCTAGAAGCAGTCAACTTGCATATCTCACACAGAGCAAACCAAAAAAGAAAAACCCAGCAGTCAGAGACCCCCCAACAGTCACAGCAGGTTGAAACAGAAGATGACCCCCACAGCCTGCAGAGGAAGAGCGGCACCCACAAACAGCTGGGAGGAAAGAGAATGATAATCTATTTTGAAGCCAGGAACTCCCGCCCCCAGGGTGAGGTCAGAAACAGAGAGCAGTCTCTGGATGCAGGGAAATACTGGGTGCAAGAAATTAGGAACTCAGTGCTCCTGCCATGGACTGGATACGACAAAGCTTGCATGCTACCAGAGCCCACATGAAGCAGAAAGCCATTTGAGCTCTGAATGCCTGTAGTCAAGTCATCCCTTGAGAACTTGATCCCTGCAGGCTATGTTCTGTGGCCAGCTCATAGAAGGAACAAGCTTTCATTTGCCCCAAGGGCAAATTCTGCAGCTGCCAGTAGTTCCTGTTTGGGGCAAGCTGCAGTGACCCTGTTGCTTGAACACGGACAGCCTCCAGCAAGGGAAGCAAAGCTAGGAAAAACTCTTGTCATTCTGGCAACTTCTCTTTCATGTTAACTTTTTTGTACAACAAAGACAGCTGGACCATCTCTGCAGTATGGTCACAGCAGCCAGGGGGACTCCTCCCCCTACCATTTCCCACTGGGGTAGTCATTTGCTTGTACAGTTGGGGACCTAGAATGTGGTCCAGTCTGACCCAGCCCTGCTGGACCAGCTTTTACCCACTCCTTGAAGCCCAAGGAGCGGGGAGCTTTAGGATTTCCCTTAGCCCAGCTTGTCACCTAAATTATCTGTGCCCTTCCCTGGGGCAACAAAAGGCAAGTAGAAAGCCCACAGCCACCACCACAACAGCTGGCTGTCTCCTCCAGGCACCACCTCCTGGCTGGAGGTCAACTGGCACAGCCCATTACAACATCTGAGACAATAATACTGCCCTTGAGAAGGAAATAAGAACAAAGCCCATGTCACTGCACATCTCGCAGACTAGTCCATAGACCAAGGCATCAGAAAACTTCTCAAGAGGGTCCTCCAGAGACACTGGTATTCAGCTGTCTGTAGATTTCAACCCTTGTGCCTTCACATCACCAGATCCCTTGCAGGCACCCTCCAGCACTAGCCGAACTGTGCAGCCTCATAGGGTAGCTAAACCCAGAAAAGCAGCAGAACTCACAGTGGTCAGGCCCTCATGGATTACCACTCCCAGGGAAAGGGGAGTGCACACCATATCAGGGGAACATGTGTGGGACAAAAATTAAAAGACCTCATGAATCTCACTGGGAGCTTCCCCACCTCCATTGTAATAGGAATTTCAAATTTCAGAGTTATCTTGGTTACTTTAGATTTTAAAGGTTATGTTTAGAAACTTTAATTGAGTTGGGCTAGAATTTAAAAGTACTTTCTTCTTCTTCCCTGTCCTTGGATCTAGTAATTGTTGCCAGTACTGAAAGATACACAATCACTTGCACTGAACCCCTGGTAAGCAGGTGGTACAACTGCAGGTCCCTGGGAAAGTCTTCACGAACTCTAGGTAAGAAAAGGGCTCTGCTGAAACTCCCTAAAACGTGCAAATGTATCTGTTTCCTTAGTCTTTAGATGACAACTGCTTTTTTTATGCCTTTGAATCAAAACTGTGCAATGTTAATTATTAACTAAGTCTTGTGAACCAAAACTCCAGGTATAAGTGAAAAACCGTAACCAACTGAAAGTATGCAGCCCTAAACTGTTCAAAGCCATTGTAACTTGAGAGAATGGCAGCATTGATGCAATCTGAACACTGGCTTATGTCTGCAATTGCTTGAGGTCTAAACTCTGATCAGGAAAGATACTAAACAATGGTCACAAGACATGTAAATGCTATTTATTAATAGTTAAGATAGAGAAGACAGTGCCTTTTACTATAAATACTGGTATGAGTTTGTGTTGCTTTGTGCAGTCTCTGGTAAAAAATACCAAACCTGTCTCCCTGAATTCTGAATTCAGAATAAACCTTTCTTCTCCAAGTTCTCTGCCTCTCATATCTCATTGGTCGTGAGAGTGAGCAGCCAGTTGTATCTGACCATGTAACCACCAGGACTGAGATATTAGCCTTCTATAGCGGCACTGCATTCAACCATAATTTCTGTTCCAGTTGCAACCAGTTCTCACTCCAGAGTGCTTCCTCACAGCCTGAAGGCTCCAAGGTTCAACCCAGAGAGAAATACTGGAAAAGAAAAAAAGAGCACACCATGCAACTGGGGAACAAGATTAGCTAACTTCATTAATCCTCTAGCATTCTAGACCCAGAAGAGACAGTGAATCTACACATACACCCAATATCTGCTACCACAAACAGCAACTGAAAAAGGCAACACACACAGATTCTCTATAATCACAGAACACATTTAGAGCCTATACCACCGAAAGCACCAAGAGCAAACGCTAGATGAGCATAAAGAATATATATTAAAGTCACATCTTTAAAGGAAAGAAAACAAAACAAAAAAGTTGCATAAAAAACAAACAACAATAATTAGAAGAAATAAACTACCCAAATGAGAAAAATAATCCTGGCAATAGGAAAAAACAGCAGAGTTTTTCAACTCCTCCAAAAGACCAAGCTCCACCAAAAGACCAGTAATTAATCCCAATCAGAATGAACTATTTGACATTCCAGGCATAGAATTCAAAAGATTGATTATAAAATTGCTCAATGATATTCAAGAGAAAATTTAAAACCAACATAATGAAAAAAACATTGAAAAATTCTCAAAAGAGATAGATACTTTAAAAAAAAACTTAAGATTCACTTAGGGAAGTAAAAAATGCAGTGGAAAGCGGTTTTTTGGTTTGTTTTTGTTTGTTTGTTTTTAGAAAGCAGGATTTATTGAGAGGACAGAAAAGCTCCCACAGTAGGAGGGGACCCAAAAGTGTTGTCTGGAAAGTTTTAATAGTAGACTGGACTGTACCAGGTAGAAGAAAGAATCTCAGAATTTAAAGCCAAGGCTTTCAAATTAACCCAATCAGACAACAATAATGAAAAAAAATCAAGAGAACACAGTAAAGTCTCTAAGAAATATGGAATTACAGGTCGGGCTTGATGGCTCAGCCTGTAATTCCAGCACTTTGGGAGGCCGAGATGAGTGGATTGCCTGAGCCCGCGGGTTCAAGACCTGCCTGAGCAATTTGGCAAGACCTCGTCTCTACAATAAAACAAAAATTAGCCGGGCATGGTAGTGCGCACCTGTAGTTCCAGCTACTTGGAAGGCTGAGGCAGAAGGATTGCTGGAGCCCAGCAGAGAGAGGCTGCGGTGGCCAGGAGTGTGCCACTGCACTCCAGTCTGGGCAACAGAGTGAGACTCCCAAATCAAAAAAAAGAAATATGGAATTATGTAAAATGTCCAGATCTAAGAATCATAGGTGTTCCTGAGAAAGAAGATAAAACTACAGTTTATTTAGTTAGTTAGTTAATTAGTTAGTTGGAGTCTCACTCTGTTGCCCAGGCTGGAATGCAGTGGCATGCTCATGGTCACCACAGGCTCCACTTGCTGGGCTCAGGTGATCCTTCCAAGTAGCTGAAACTACAGGTATGCACCCACCATGCCCAGCTAATTTTTTTTTTTTTTTTGAGTTGGAGTCTCACTCGGTCACCCAGACTGGAG
>NW_007248505.1:29433-45639 GCF_000164805.1 Carlito syrichta
TAACAAGCCCGGCTGATTTTTTGATTTATTGTAGAGATGAGGTCTCACTGCCCAGGCGGGTCTCGAACCCGCAGGCTCAGGCAATCCACTCACCTCAGCCTCCCAAAGGCACGGGATTACAGGCTGAGCCACCGAGCCTGGTATAATTTTTTTATTTATTGTAGAGATGAGGTCTCACCAAGTTGCCCAGGCTGGTCTCGAACACGTGGACTCAGGCAATCCTCTCACCTCGGTCACTCAAAGTGCTAGAATTACAGGCATGTGCCACCGCGTCCAGCCAAAACTACAGTTTAAAAAACCCACTGGAAGAAATAATTGAGTCTTGCCAGAGATTTCAACATTCAGATAAAAGAAGTAAAGAACTCCTAGAAGATTCATGGCAAAAAGGTCATATCCAAGGTAAATAGTCAATCATGTTATGCAAAGTTAACACGAAGGAAAGAATTTTAAGAGCAGAGATTTGGTGTGGTGGCTCATGGCTGTAGTCCCTGCACTTTGAGGTGAGGGTGAGAGGACTGCCTAAGCCCAGGGGTTCGAGACCATATATAGCAAACCAGCAACCAATGTTATCCTGAGTGGGGAAAAGTTGAATGCTTTCCCCTTCAGAACTAGAACAAGGTAAAGATGCCTACTTTCACCACTCCTATTCAACATAGTACTGGAAGTCCTAGCCACAGCAATAAGGCAAGAAAAAGAAATAAAGCATATCCAAATTGGAAAATAACTATCTCTGTATGTTGACAATATGATCTTATTATATCTAGAGAATCCCAAAGACTCCTAGAGTGGATAAGTGAATTTAGTAAAGTCTCGCGATACAAAATTTACATACACAAATTAGTAGCACAGCTATCCACCAATAGAGGCCAAGCTGAGAATCAAATCAAGAACTCAATTCCATTTACAATAGCTGTCAAAAAGCTGAAATATCAGCCAGGCTCGGTGGCTCAGTCTGTAATCCCGTGCCTTTGGGAGGCTGAGGTGAGTGGGTTGCCTGAGCCCGTGGGTTTGAGATCCGCCTGGGCAGCGAGACCTCATCTCTACAATAAATTTAAAAAAAAAAAAAAAAAATCAGCCAGGTGTGGTAGCGCATGCCTGTAATTCCGGCTACTTGGAAGGCTGAGGCAGAAGGATCGCCGGAGCCCAGCAGGCGAGGCTGCGGTGGCTGGGAGCGGCCACTGCACTCCAGTCTGGGCGACTGAGTGAAACTCCAACTCAAAAAAAAATAAAAATAAAAATAAAAAGCCGAAATATCTAGGAATATACTTAACCAAGGAAATGAAAGATCTCTATAAGAAGAACTACAAAACACTGATGAAATAAATTGTAAAGAACACAAACAAATGGAGAAACTACCTATGCTCATAAATTAGAAGAATCAACATTGTTAAAATGTCCATATTACTCAAAATAATCTACAGGTTCAATACAATCCCTATCAAACTACTAATACCATTTCTCACAGAATTAGAAAAAAAAACCCTCAAATTCCTGTGGAACCTAAAAGAGCCAGAATAGCCAAAACAATACTAAACAAAAAGGACAAAGCTTTAGGCATCACATTACCTGACTTCAAATTATACTACAAGGTTCTAGTAACCAAAACGGTATAGTACTAGTACAAAAACAGACACATGGATCAATGAAACAGAATAGAAAATCCAGAAATAAATCCATATACCTATAACTAACTGATCTTTGACAAAACAGACAAAAACATACACTTGGGACAGCATACCCTATTTAACAAATGCTGTTGGGAAAATTGGATAGCTACATGCAGAAAACAAAACTTGATCCCCATCTCTCACCATATACAGAAATCAATTCAAGATGGATTAAAGACTTATGTGTCAGACCTGAAACCATAAAAATCCTAGGAGAAAATCTAGGAAAAACTCTTTGGACATTAGCCTAGACAAAGAATTTCTGGTTAAGACCCCAAAAGCAAATGCAACAGAAACGAAAATATATGTGTATAAGTGGGACTAACTTAAACTAAAAATCTTCTGCACAGCAAAGATATAAACAACAGTGTAAATAGGCAATCTACAGAATGGGAGAAGATATTTGAAAACTATATATCGGACAAAGGACTAATATCCAGAATCTACAAAAAACCCAAACAAATCAGCAAGAAAAAAGCAAATAACCCCATTAAAACGTGGGCAAATGACACAAACAACCATCTCTCAAACGAAGTTATACAAATGGCCAAGAAACATATGGAAAAAATGCTCAACATCACTCATCATCACGGAGATGCAAATTAAAACCACAATGATATCACCTTACACCACTCACTATGGCCATGATTAAAAAATCAAAAAACAATAGATGCTGGTGTGGATGTGGTGAAAAGAGAAGGCTTAAACACTGTTGGTGTGAGTGTAAACTAGTACAACTTCAATGGAAATTGGTATGAAGATATCGCATGGAGCTAAAAGTAGATCTACCATTTGATCTAGCAATCCCACTACTAAGTATCTACCTGAAGAAACAGAAGTCAAAAGCATCTGGACTTGTATGTTTATCATCGCACAATTCACAAATGCAGAGATATAGGATCAACCTAAATGCCCATCAACTGATCAGTGCATAATGAAAATGTGGTATTTATGTATGTATTTATGGAAACACACACACATACACGGTGCCAAAAAAATGTACAGACATTTTATTATTTATTTATTTATTTGTTTGTTTATTTTTGAGTTGGAGTCTCACTCTGTCGCCCAGATTGGAGTGCAGTGGCCGCTCCCGGCCACCGCAGCCTTGACCTGCCAGGCTCCGGCAATCCTTCCGCCTCAGCCTTCCAAGTAGCTGGAACTACAGGCACACAATACAACGCTCGGCTAATTTTTGATTTATTGTAGAGATGAGGTCTCGCCAAGTTGCCCAGGCGGGTCTCGAACCCACAAGTTTAGGCAATCCACTCACCTCAGCCTCCCAAAGTGCTGGGATTACAGTCTGAGCCACCAAGCCTGGTTTATTTTATTTTATTTTATTGTTTTGAGTTGGAGTCTCACTCTGTCACCCAGACTGGAGTGCAGTGGCTGCTCCCGGTCACCACAGCCTCGACCTGCTAGGCTCCGACGATCCTTCCGCCTCAGCCTTCCAAGTAGCCAGAATTACAGGCATGCGCTACCACGCCCGGCTGATTTTTTGATTTATTGTAGAGATGAGGTCTTGCTGCCCAGGCGGGTCTCGAGCCTGCGGGCTCAGGTAATCCACTCACCTCAGCCTCCCAAAGGCATGGGATTACAAGCTAAGCCACCGAGCCTGGCTTATTTATTTATTTTTTATTTTTATTTTTTGAGTTGGAGTCTCAGTGTCACACAAGCTGTAGTGCAATGGCACGCTCACGGTCACTGCAGCCTCAACCTGCTGGGCTCAGGTGTTCCTTCTGCCTCAGCCTTCCAAGTAGCTGAAACTACAGGCACGCACCACCACACCTGGCTAATTTTTTTATTTATTGTAGAGATGAGGCTTCTCCAAGTTGCTCAGGCTAGTCTCGAACCTGTGAGCTCAGCCAATCCTCTCACCTCAGCCTCCCAAAGTGCTAGAATTACAGGCATGAGCCACTGAGCCCAAGCCCACACATTTTAAGAGATATTATCTATGTATTACTTTTCTGAAGTTGAATTGAATTACGATAGCAATGTGTAGTATGTCACTTAAAAAAATGGAGTTAAATCTTTGGTTTTGGTATATATTATTACAATTTTAACACAGTTTTTTCCTTTCTTAAAATGTATACATTTTTGGGCAACCTCTGTATATGTAACATGGAATACTACTCAGCCATTAAAAGGAATAAAATAATGACTTCTGTAGCAACTTGAATGGAATTGGAGACCATCATCCTAATAACACAAGACTAGAAAACCAAACACCACACATTCTCACTTATAAGTGGGAACTAAACTAAGAAACTGCAAAAATATATAAAACAGCATAATAGACACTGAAGACTCAGAATGGGGTGGTGGATAGGGATTAAAAACATCACCTATCAGGCACAATCTGCACAGGTGAGAGTGGAGGATACACTTAAATCCGACTTCTGGACAACTATACAATGCTCCGTGTAACCAAAAATCATTTCTACCCCCTAAAGCCATTGAAATATATATATATATACTTTTAGTTGGAGTCTCACTGTCATCCAAGCTGATGTGCAGTGGCACGCTCACGGCCACCGTAGCCTTAACCTGCTGGGCTCAGGTGACCCTTCTGCTTCAGCCTTCCAAGTAGCTGGAACCACAGGTACATACCACCACGCCCAGTTAAATTTTTGATTTGTTGTAGAGATGAGGTCTTGCCAAGTTGCCCATGCTGGTCTGGAACCTGTGGGCTCAGACAATTCTCTCACCTCGGCTTCCCAAAGTGCTAGGATTATAGGCGTGAGTCATCACACCCAGCCTGAAATAAAAAAATTTTAAAAGTAAATGAAAATGGAGCCATCACAACTAATACCAGAAAAATACCAAGGATCATTAGAGACCATTATGAACTGTACATCAAGAAATTTGAAAACCTGAAATGGATAAATTCCTAGCCATATACAACCAACCAACACTGAACCAAGAAGAAATAGAAATTTGACCAGACCAAGAATAAGTAGAATAAGTAATGAGATTGAATCAGTAAATAAAAAGTCTCCCAATAAAAATTTTAAAAAAGATCAGGACCAGATAACTTCACAGATGAAATCAACTAAACCTTTTTCTTTTTTCCCTTGAGTCGGAGTCTCACTCTGTAGCGCAGGCTGGAGTGCAGTGGCACACTCACAGTCATTGCAGCCTGGACCTGCTGGACTCAGGCAGTCCTTCCACCTCAGCCTTCCAAGTAGCTGGGACTACAGACAACACGCCACCACGCACAGCTAATTTCTTGATTTATTGTAGAGATGAAGTCTTGCCAAGTTGCCCAAGCTGGTGAAATGGACTAAACTTTTAAAGGAGGATATCAATTTTATTCAAACTCTTTCAAAATACTGAAGGGGAGAGAATTCTTCCAAACTCATTCTGAGGCCAGCATAACTCTGATAATAAAACCACAACAACAAAAAAAGAAAGACACAATAAACAAAACTACAGACCAATATCCTTAATGAACTTCCCAAACAAAATACTTGTAAACTTAATCCAGTAGCACATCAAAAAGATCATGCAGTATGATCAAGTGGGATTCATCTCAAGGATGTGAAGATGGTTCAATATTCGCAAATTGAAACTGTGCTCCAAAGAGTTAAAGACTCTAATGACTAATAGGAATTCCTGAGCTTGCAAGATAACAGACAAAAAAAAGAGAAACAACTTGCTGAAACTCCCTCCATTTGTAAGATAACAAAACTGAAAACAAAACAAAACAAAAACAAAGTATAACAAAACTGGCTAAAATTGGTTGGAACCAATATGGCCAAATGAAGTTTGCACACAGTGAGCTTGCTGATGTCACCGCCTAAATTTCTACTGCATGGTTCATACTATCTCCCTCCAAATTTGTACATGGGACCCACGCAGGGAATGAAAAGAATACTGCACATGCCTGAAAACTTTCCTTTCCTTTATCAATCACCTGCTAATCCCAGAATCCACCCATGAGCCTTTTAAAATAAAATAACTGCCTTAAAGCCAGCACAGAGGGAAATATCTGAGGTGGATTACTGTTTCCTTGTTAGGTGAATTGCAATAAAAAGCTTTTCTAAAAAACCCAGTGCCATGGTATTAGCTTAGAAGCATAAGGCAGCAAGCCCCTTGCTCAGTTAACAAAACTAATAAATGTGATACGTCACATCAACAGGATGAAGGACAAAAACCACATAATTATCTCAACAGATGCACAAAAAATATTTAGAATATATATATATATATATATATATATATATATATATATTTTTTTTTTTTTTTTTTTTTTTTGAGTTGGAGTCTCACTCTGTCACCCAGACTGGAGTGCAGTGGCCACTCCCGGCCACCGCAGCCTCGACCTGCTGGGCTCCGGCGATCCCTCCGCCTCAGCCTTCCAAGTAGCCGGAATTACAGGCACGTACTACCATGCCCAGCTGATTTTTTGATTTATTGTAGAGATGAGGTCTCGCCAAGTTGCCCAGGTATAATTCCACGCCCCTTCATGATAAAAAATCCTAAACAAATTAGGTATAGAAGGAACATACCTCAACACAATAAGGCTATCTATGACAAAACCACAGCTAAGATCACACTGAATCCTCCAACAGCTGGAACAAGACAAGGATGCCCTCTTTCACTACTCTTATTCAGGATAGTAGTAGGCAAGAGAAAGAAATAAAGGGCATCCAAATTGGATTAGGTATATATATATATACCTAAAGACTACAAAAAACTCTTAGAATTGATAAGTGAATTCAGTAAAGCTGTAGGATAGAAAAATCAACAGACATAAAAATCAAAGCATTTCTATATACAAACAATGAACTAGCTGAAAAAGGCATTTTAAAAAAACAATCCCATCTATGATAACTAATTAAAAAGTGCCTAGGAATAAATTTAACCATGGAGGTAAAAGATCTCTACAAAGAAAACTATAAAACAGCAATAAAAGAAATTGAAGCCGGGCTCAGTGGCTCAGCCTGTAATCCCGTGCCTTTGGGAGGCTGAGGTGAGTGGATTGCCTGAGCCCGCGGGTTCGAGACCTGCCTGGGCAGGCGAGACCTCATCTCTACAGTAAATCAAAAAATTAGCCGGGCGTGGTAGCGCATGCCTGTAGTTCCGGCTACTTAGAAGCCTGAGGCGGAAGGATCGCCAGAGCCCAGCAGGTCGAGGCTGCGGTGGCCAGGAGCAGCCACTTCACTCCAGTCTGGGCGACAGAGTGAGACTCCAACTCAAAAAAAAAATTTAAAAATAAAGAAATTGAAGACACCAAAAAAATGGAAAAGAATTCCATGCTTATGAACTGAAAATGGTCATGCTACTCAAAGCAATTTACAGAGTCAATGCAATCCCTATCAAAATACCCATTACATTCTTCACAGAAATAGAAAAAAAGACTAAAATTCATGTGGAACTACAAAAGTCTCTGAATAGCCAAAACAATCCTCAGCAAAAAGAAAAAAGCAGAAAGAATCACACTACCAGACTTCAGAATATAATACAAAGCTATAGTAATCAAAATAGCATGGCACTGGCATAAAAACAGACACATTGACAAATAAAATAGAACAGAGAACCAGAAATAAACCCATGTATCTATAACCAAGTGATTTTTGTCAAAGACACGAAGAACATTCACTGGAGAAAAGACAGTCTTTTCAATAAATGGAAAAAAAAAAAACAGATGTCCATATGCAGGACAATGAAAATAGGCCCCCATTTCTCACTCTGTTAAAAAAAAAAATCAATTAAAAATAAATTAAAGACCTAAATGTAGTATCTGAAACTATAAAACTACTAGAAGAAAACATAGAGAAAAATCTTCGGGACATTGGGAAAAGATTTTATGAGTAAGATTTCAAAAGCACATACTACACATACTACTAAAGCGAAAATAAACAAACGGGATTACATCAAACGGAAGAGCTTCTGGCCAACAAAGGAAACAATCAACCAAGTAAAAAAACAATCTTCAGAATGGGAGAAAATATTTGCAAACTATTCATCTAACAGATTAATATTCAAAAAATACAAAGAACGTAAACACCTCAACAGAAAAAAAATCCAGTTTTTAAATGGACAAATGAGCTTGACGTGGTGGCTGATGCCTGTAATCCCAGCACTTTTAGAGGTAGAGACGAGAGAATTTCCAGAGCCCAGGGGTTCAAGACCAGTCTGGGCAACATGGCAAGACCTCGTCTCTACAATAAATAAAAAAATTAGCTGGGTGTGATGGTACGCAACTGTAGTTTCAGCTACTTGGAAGGCTGAAATAGAAGGATCACCTGAGCCCAGAAGGTAGAGGCTGCGGTGACTGTGAATGTGCCACTGCACTCCAGCCTAGGTGGCAGAGTGAGACTCCGACTGAAAAAAAAAAAGGGCAAATGATCTGAAAAGACAATTCCCAAAAGAAGATACATATACAAATGGCCAAGAAATATATAAAAATATGCTCAACATCACTACCCATCAGGAAAATGCAAATCAAAATTATGATATCATCTCATCCCAATTAGGATGGCTATTATCAGAAAGACAAAAAATAATAAATGCTGGCAAGGATTAGGAGAAGGGAAGTCTTATACACTGCTGGTGGGAATGTAAATTGGTACAGTCATTATGGAAAACAGTGTGGCGGCTCCTCAAAAAACTAAAAATAGAAATACCCTATGATCCAACAATACCACTACTGGGTATATATTCAAAGGAAAGGAAGTCAATATGTTGAAGAAGTATCTACACCCCCATGTTTATTGTAGCACTAGTCACAATTGCCAAGATATGGAATCAACTCAAGTGTTCATCAACAGATGAATGAATAAAGAAAATGCAGTATCAAGCCGGGCTCGGTGGCTCAGCCTGTAATCCTGCGCCTTTGGGAGGCTGAGGTGAGTGGATTGCCTAAGCCTGCGGGTTCGAGACCCGCCTGGGCAGCGAGACCTCATCTCTACAATAAATAAAAAAATCAGCTGGGCGTGGTAGCGCGTTCCTGTAATTCCGGCTACTTGGAAGGCTGTGGCGGAAGGATCACCAGAGCCCAGCAGGTCGAAGCTGCGGTGGCCGGGAGCGGCCACTGCACTCCAGTCTGGGCAACAGAGTGAGACTCCAACTCAAAAAAAAAAAAAGAAAAAGAAAATGCAGTATCTATGGAATACAAAATGGAATACTGGTCCATGAAAAAAGTAACATCCTGTCATTCACAGCAACATGGATTGGAATTGAAGAACACTATGTTAAGTGAAATAAGCCCAGAACGGAAAGTTAAAACATTGCAAGTCCTCACTCATACACAAAGTTAATAAAGAGCTGATCTTACAGAAGTACAAAGCAGAACAGAGGTTACTAGATACAGAGAAGGGTAGGAGGAAAAGGAAATAGGGAAAGATGTGTTAAAGGATACAAAATTACAGCTAGGTAGAAGGGACGAGTTTTAGTGTTTTACAGCACTTTAGGATGACCATAGTTAACAATAATATATATTTTCAAGTAGCTGTAAGAGAGGATATTGAATGTTCTCAACAGAAAGGAATAATAAATGTTTGAGATGATGGATAGATATGCCCTGATCTGATCAGTATACACTGTATGTATGTATGGAAACGTCACTATGTACTCCATAAATAAGTATAATTATGATGTGTCAACTAAAAATAATTTTTTTTTGAGTTGGTGTCTCACTCCACCACACAGGCTGGAGTGCAGTGGCTACCCCAGCATCGACCTGCTGGGCTCAGGTGATCCTTCTACCTCAGCCTTCCAAGTAGCCGGAAATACAGGTGTGCACTACCAGGCCCAGCTAATTTTCTGATTTATTGTAAAGATGAGATCTCATCAAGTTGCCCAGGCTGTTCTCGAACCTGTGGGCTCAGGCAACTCCCTCACCTCACCCTCCCAAAGTGCTGGGATTATAGGCTTGAGCCACTGTGCCCTGCCAAAAATAAATTTTTAAAAATATGTATCATACCATGAGAGTTTGAAAAATGGGGAAAATGTCCATAATCCCCCATTCATCATAGCACAATTTTTATCATTTTTGTATATTTCAATATAAATTATAATTTTGCAATTGAAAATAGTATACTATAAAATTTTTTTTTTTTTTGAGTTGGAGTCTACTCTGTCACCCAGACTGGAGTGCAGTGGCCTCTTCCGGCCACCGCAGCCTCGACCTGCTAGGCTCCGGCGATCCTTCCGCCTCAGCCTTCCAAGTAGCTGGAACTATAGGTGCGTGCTACCACACCCGGCTAATTTTTGATTTATTGTAGAGATGAGGTCTCGCCAAGTTTCCCAGGTAGGTCTCGAACCCACGGGCTCAGGCAATCCACTCACCTCGGCCTCCCAAAGTGCTGGAATTACAGGCTGAGCCACCAAGCCCGACTTACTATACAATTTTGTATCTTGCTTCTTCACTTATCATAAGATTTTCTTCATGCTGCCACATGGGGTTCCTAACTACACTTAATGGCTGCAGAATATTCCACCAAGGGGTTGGACCATAATTTAATTATTGCTTCTAGTTTTCTATCACTATAGTACTCCTTTATGCATTTAGTTATTTTCCTTCCTTTGGATCATTTTACTAGGATAACAACCCAAAGTAAGATTAATGGGCTCAAGGATAGAAAATAGAGCCATCAGGACTCCCACACATGAAGTCCCACTGCTCCCCATAGGCTGCCGCACTAACGGTGATCAGAAGTGAACCTGGACTTACCCTCTTCACCGCTCCTTCCCCGACACGCTTTAGTTGCCTCACTTCTGTTCTCAGCTCCTTACAGGACAGCCACGGTGAGCAGTTTTTCATCTGCCCTATTTTGAAGTAGCCATAGGGACAGTATCCAGGACCCACCATGAAATGTTGAGGGGAAATAAAGAAGTACTCAAGGCAGAGATAGAGTAGTGTGTTCATGAGCGCCATGGCCAGCAGCAGCCCGACCACCGGGGGCAACTCTCGGGGGGCAAGGCCTTTTCTGCTATCCTGTGGTTGGTTCTCCATATAATCCTCTGTAATACCCTGAAATATACAACAAAACAAGAAGTAATGACATGGTCAGTTTCTATTTTCATGTATGTGTTATTTTCATGTATGTGTTATGAGACCTCTTAAACATAAAGGTCCTGTAAGCTGCAGCATTTCTGCGAGGATTAAGGCAGGTATTAAACATTAGGCTTATACTAAGTACCCAATTCGCATAATCATTATTTTTTATTACAAACTAAAATTTGGGTTCATTTAGATCAGATTAGGTTAGAAAAGAGGTGTCTGTGTCTGACTTTAGCTCATTCACAGTAGTTTGCACTGAGTAGATATTCGTGAATGAGTATTCAGTAAAATGAAAGCAAAATGTGTCTTAGTTCAGTGGGCCAGGGCAGAAGAAGAATACAGGACAGCAGTAGGAGGTTGGTGAGGGTAAAAGGTGGGGGATGGAGGGGTGAAGGCCAAGATGCTGGCATGTTCCTTGGGAGGTACTCAAAAGCCTCTGAACATATTTAGGAAGCAAAGACTACTCTTTAGCAGTTGTAAAAGGTGGATTTGTTGTAGACTGGACTAAGGCTGGGAGACTGGTTAGGAGGCCTTGGCAATAATCAGGGACAAGAGCTGACAAGTATGTGAGTTAGAATAACAGTGGCAGCTGGGCTCGGTGGCTCAGCCTGTAATCCCACACCTTTGGGAGGCTGAGGTGAGTGGATTGCTTGAGCCCCACCTGGGCAACTTGGCGAGACCTCATCTCTATAATAAATCAAAAAAATTAGCCGGGTGTGGTAGTGCGCGCCTGTAGTTCCAGCTACTTGGAAGGCTGAGGCGGAAGGATCGCCGGAGCCCAGCAGGTGGAGAGTGCGGTGGCTGGGAGCGGCCACTGCACTCCAGTCTGGGCGAATGAGTGAGACTCCAACTAAAAAAAAAAAAAAAAAAAAGAATAGTGGCGAGACTGGAAAGAAGATGACTCAGAGGTGACACTGTTAATAAGTGACCACGGATAGGCATGGACTCTAGCGCAAGAGCCAGGGTAGAGGGGTCTGGAAGGAGAGAGGTTGGGGAAGAAGCCCAGTCAGCAAGTGATTAAGGCAGAGGTGATTTATGGACCAGAATGGAAGCATATCAACACTTTGGCAGTGGGTGTGGCCATGCCAGTATGAGCCACTGGCATGCAGGCAACGCTAGTGACAGAACTGACTCCATGCTCCTTATGCCAGAGACAGCTGCACTGAAGGGTCATATTCCAAGGGCAACTGCTATCTCCCAGCTCAGGTCTCTGTCCAGATACCTGATCAGACCAAGTTCTGGCTGGCCCCTGAAGGCTGGTTTGAAAGCACTCTGTCACAAAGAACCAAACAGGAGGGTTATTAAATGAAAACTGACAAATAACAGTAGTCCATACGGCCCATCTTTCCCAGGGGTCCTCCTGTCACCTAGGTGTCCAGGTGTCACTTGGGCTCTCAAGCCCCATGATGGGTCAGTAGCTGCAGGAAATCCTCCAATGGCCCAGCCACCAAAACCACAGCCCTGTCAGAGGCCTACACTGCCTCATCAGCCTCTCTTTCATTCCAGTCTGCTCCCTCCACTTCCACCACTATGTTTTGGCCACTTGTTCATTCAACACATACTGAGCAGCTTCTCTATGCCCATCCTGTACTGGGTACTAGAGACACATGAGCAAATTAAACACAGTACCTATCTTTGTGGAACTAAGGGGGATATCGAGTGGGGAAGACAGACAAAAAACAAGGAAACAAAAGTTTATCACCATCCTGTGACAGGGGTCCAAGGGTAGAGAGAAACTCTGTTGGAGAACCCCCTGAATAAAGCACCCAGAAGAGCTCTCTGAGTATGTGGCGTTCATGTCGAGACCAGAGGCCTCAGAGGAAGCAGCCATGAAAACTCAGGAGAGTAAGATCTACCTGTATTCACAGAGCTGGGACTGGACAGCAGTGACATCAGCCTCAAAAGTAGCAGGAAATAGTATTTTTCCTAAGAACACATTGCAGCTATAAAGTGTCAAACAACTCCCTTCTTTGAATGGTGACTATTTTCTCTTTGTTTTTTTGTTTGAGTTGAAGTTTCACTCTGTTGCCCAGGCCAGAGTGCAGTAGCACGCTCATGGCCACTGCAGCCTCAATCTGCTGGGCTCAGGTGACCCTTCTGCCTCAGCTTCCAAGTAGCTGGAACTACAGGCGCGTGCTACCACACCTGGCTAATTTTTTAAAAAATTTATTGTAGAGATGAGGTCTTGCCAATTTATCCAGGCTGGTCTCGAAGCCCCGGGCTAAGACAATCCTCCTGCCATTGCCTCCCAAAGTAATGGGATTAAAGGTGTGAGCCACCACATCTGGCGACTATTTTCTTACTATTGAGATTTGTTCTCCACAATCATAGACTATCAGAAATTCTGCCACTTGAAGTCTTTTTTGAGTTGGAGTTTCACTCTGTCACCCAGGCTGGAGTACAGTGGCATGCCCATGGCCACCACAGCCTCAACCAGCTGGGCCCAGGCAACCCTTCCGCCTCAGCCTTCCAAAGTAGTTGGAACAACAGGTGTGTGCCACCACGCCCAGCTAATTTGATTTATTGTAGAGATGAGGTCTTGCCATGTTTCCCAGGCTGGTCTTGAACCTGTGGGCTCAGGCAATCCTCTCACCTCTGCCACACCTGGGATTAAAGGTGTGGCCACTATGCCCAGTCTCAAAGTCTTATCAGTAAGAATAAAATATCCCACTCTTGCCTAGAGGATTAAAGTCACTCTGACACAGAGAAGCAACCTCCATTTCCAAACCAAGGCAGAGACTCAGATGAGGCATTTCTGGAGATAACACTGCACATGTATGTTACCTGTGTAGGCTCCAAGGACACAAGACCCAGGGGTCTGCCCTGCAGTCCAGACCAGATATTGGTCCCATTACATACAGACCCTCTTGGCTTTCAAAACACTACTTCATCTAAACACTGTTTCATCTAAACACTACTTCATTTAAATTTTGCATGAATTCCACCCATCCCTAAAATTCTATAATAACTCTTTCCCTTTGAGACATCCAAGCCCCACTGGTGTACAATCTCACGCGTTGCAATGAGTCAATAAAACTGATGGTCATTTTACTTGGACATAGGCTGGTTAAACTAAGTCACCCTCTCCCTTCTTCAAACTTCTATCACCCCTTCCCCTTCACTCTCAACTAATCATCTTATTTCCTATTTTGCTAAAACAAAAATGGAGGCAATCAGAGAGCATTTCTACTAGTCCCCAACACCCTACCCTAGGCTCCTGCATACCCCTCTCCTGTTACCATTACACTGGCCACACCCAGCTCAGGCCTGAGTGCAAGCTCCCTCACTTCTCACCTGCCCAGCACCCTGGCTCCACTGGGTCTCCCCTCTTCTGCACACTACCACACCGTGCCTTCTCCCCTCCAGCTACTGCCTTAGTCCTTCCTCCTTTTTCAGCAGACTCCTTTCAGAAGTATCAATACTATCTCCATTCCTATCCCCTCATTCTCTCCAGCTCGCTGCTACTCCACCCAAACCGACTTTATCAAGGTGACATAGGTGACCTCATATCACCTAACACAATAGTTAACACACAGCTCCAGTCTTCCATGACCTAGCAAGAGCATCTGGTGTGACTGATCACTCCCTCCTCCTTAAAACACTTTCTTGACTTGGTTTCCAGGAAACTGCACTGGTGGCTCCTCCTTACCTCTCTGAGTCTACATGCCAGGGTGTCCCACAGACTGATCACAGACCTTGTCACACATTCCCTGGGTGATCTCACCCAGACTCATGACTCTTCATCTCTTCATCTCTACCTGCTGATGGCGCCCAAAGGTATAGCTGCAATCCCAGCTACTCTTCAGAACTCAAGGCTTGTTTCCTATTGACATCTCCATTTGGATGTCTAATGGAAACTCAAAACTATTTCCCCTCAACAATAAAAAAAAAAAATTCAGTTTAAAAATGGGCAAAGAACTTGAAAAGACATTTCTCCAAAGAAGACACACAGCCAATAGACACATGAAAAGATGCCTAACTTCATTAGTCACGAAGGCAAATGCAAATCAAAAGCATGATGAAATACCATTTCATCCCCATTAGAATTGCTGTGCTAAAAATTCAGATAACAAGTGTTTATGGGGATATGGAGAGACCGGAATCCTTGTACATTGCTGTGCAAATGTAAAATGTAGCTGCTGTGGAAAACAGCCAGGTAGTTCTCAAAAGGTTAAACATAAAGTCACTGCATCACCCAGCAATGCCACTGCTTGGTGTGTACCCAAGAAAATTGAAACATATGTTCATACAAGCACTCAGGCATAAATAGCCATTCATAGGTACGTTATTCATTATAGCCAAATAATGGAAATAACCCCAAATGTCTATCAACTGATGAATGGACAAACAAAATGTGTTACATCCATAAATGGAATATAATTTAGCCATAAAAAGGAATGAATTGCTGATTCATGCCACAACATGGATGGACCTCAAAATATCATGCTCAGTGAAATAAACCAGACAAAAAGGGCCATGTGTTATATGATCCATCTACATGAAATGTCCAGAACTGGTAAATTCATACAGGCAGAAAGTAGATTAGTGGTTGCTAAGGGGCAGTGGGAGGGAGGCTATTGATGGGTATGGGATTTTTTTGGGAAGAAAATGTTCCAAAATTAGACAGTGATGATGGCTGTACAACCTTGTGAATATATTAAATGTTACTGAATTGTACACTTTAAAATGGCAAATTTTATGGTATGTGAATTTTATCTCAATTTAAAAAGATAAACTACCTCCCAAACTCAACTTCTAGTCTTTCCCCCAGTCCCCTCTTTTCAGGGTTCTCAGACTCAGTATAACAGCAACTTTCCCCCAGTTGTTTGCCCAGAAGTCATCCTACCACCAAGTGCCATTTTTCTAACTTAATAAAGGACAATGTGGTTTGCTTATTCCAGCTGTCACTAGGAGAAGCCCAGGAAATGCGACTCTTTTGACCTGCTCCAGTCTCACTCGTCGTCCATCGCTGTCTAGAAGTGATGCCCTGGCCCACCTGCTGCCCCTGGCTGAGCAGCAGTGTCTTCTCATACAGCTTCCAGCCCACGTCTTTCTCTCAGGCTCATCCCCTCCTGTCATCTTCTGCAACTTCAGCTGAAACTATAACAACTCAACCAACCCAAATCTCACAGTCTCTCAGGTTCCTTCCACTTGCCCCTGATTCTTAGGAGGCCTTTTAAATGGAGGAACGACCCACAATATCAAAAGTGGATATTTTCCACAATATCAAAAGTGACCGAGTGTATCTCAACTTAAACCTCAGGGCAAGAATCAGCAAACTTTTCTTTTGTTTTTTTGATTTAGAGTCTTATTCTATTGCCCAGGCTGGAGGGCAGTGGCATGCTCACAGCCACTACAGCTCTGGCCATCCTTCCATCACAGCTTTCCAAGTAGCTGGAACCACAGGTGCGTGCTATCATACTCTGTTAATTTTTGATTTATTGTAGAGACAAGGTCTCACCAAGTTGCCCAGGCTGGTCTTGAACCCGCGGACTCAGGCAATCCACTCGCCTCAGCCTCCCAAAGTGC
>NW_007248505.1:45659-49406 GCF_000164805.1 Carlito syrichta
CCTGTATTCCCAGCTCCTTGGAAGGTTGAGGCAGGGGGATTGCCTGAGCCCAAGGGTTCAAGGCTGCAGGGAGCCATGATTGCGCCACTGCACTCCAGCATGGGATATGGAGCAAGACCCTATCTCTAAAAAAGTTTTTTAAATCGAGTGATTACCACATCATTGTGATTGACACTGTTTGATAGGCCACTTGCTTTTTCTGTCATGGTTATTCAACACTGTTATCAGAGTATGCAAAAGCAGCCCCAATCAATATGTAAATAAATGAGCATGGCTGCGTTCCAACAGAGATTTATTTATGGACAATCTGAATTTCATAGTTTTCACTTGTCATAAAATATTCTTTGTTGAATTCCACCCCCAACATTTAAAATGATAAAACATTCTTAGCTCTCAAGCTATATAAAAACAAGCTGTGGGCCATACTTAGCCACGCTCTGCATTAGGTGACAATATTCTTCTAGGCATGTTGAAGACCATGTAATCTTATTCACACTCCACACAAGGCACTGGTGGTCATCTAAATGCTGATGATTTCCAAGTTTACACTGCAGCCCAGATCTTTCTCGTACACTTCACTCTGGCCCATCAAGGACTGGGGTGTCCACAGCTAACCTTGATGTCTCTCGCCTGTCCCCACATGTCCCATCGCCCATCTTCCCTCTGTGATGGGCACACAGCTCACCCACTTAAGTCACAGATCAGGTGACTTGCTTCTTCCCTCCCCAACCTCTAAGCCAACCAATCACTACATACAGTCAGTTCTCCCACCCAAATCCTCTCTCTCCTGCTCACACCTCTTCTTCCTTGTGGCCTCCACCCTTGCATGAGCCAGCAGCACCTCCCACCTGGGCTCTTGCAACTGTGTCCTGTGTGATTTCCCACTTCTTGCTCTTTTTCCATCCATTCTCCACACAGCAAATAGGATCTTTTTTCTCTAACAAAACGTTTCAAGCACAGAGAAAGATAAATAAGGACATGGACATCTATCCAGCTTTGCCAACTTACACTGTATATTTGTTTCAGGTCTTTCTTTAAGTAAATAAAATACTACCAATATAGCTGAAGCCCCTCTGGACCCTCCCAGTCCAATTCTTCTTTCTCCCAAATAATCACTATCCCCAAGTCGGTGTACATTGGAGGTTCTCAAACTGTAGTGCCTGAACCTGTGGCATCAGCATCACCTGGGAACTCAGGAGAAATGCAAATTCTTTGGTCCTCACCCTATACCTACTGAATCAGAAACAAAATCTATGTTTTAATCAGCTCTCCAGCTGCTTTGCATGCATGCTAAAGTTTAAGGACTACCGGTGTACATCATTCCCATACATGCTCTTTACTTACCCTACAATGTGCCCATAAAAAACAATATGACATGTTTCAAGCTTTATATAAGTGGTCATTTTGCAACTAACTTTTGTAAAAGCTCAACATTATGTTTTTAAGATTTAGCCATAGAAATACATGAAACTCGACTTCATTATTTTCAACTCTTTGACTATTCCACAATTAGTGACACAAGTTTTGTGCACAACTCCTCATACAAATATGGAAGAGTTTCTCTCTCTGATACATACAAGGTGATCCTTCTAAAGCAAGGATTTGATCTTCCCTTACTTAAAAACATTCAATAGCCCCCACACTGCCTTCAGGATAAAGTCCTATGGGGAGTTTAGATCTAACCTATCTGCCGCCCAGCCCCTCCCTGCAACGTCACACTTCCAGCTCCTAAACTCTCCTCAGGCCTCACAAGACCTTTATTGGGATGCCCAGGCCCTGCACGTTGTTCCTTCCTCCTCTAGACCGCGAGCCCCCAGAGGACTGCCTGCCTGTCCTGGTCCCCTCTGTACCCGCCTGTGCCTGGCATGGATCAGGTACTCAGTAAGGATACACCCAGAACTTCTCCTTCCTCATAGTTTCAGTTTCACAAGCTATGTCCCCTCCTATGTCCTACTCCAACTGAATCTGCTCTTACTCTCTTCCTGGCCCCTGTCCTCTCATCTGCCCCCTTCCTTCTCCAATCCAAGCTGACCAGCCCAGCCCCTGTGGTAAATCCTTTTAACCCTCAAATCCTCATTATCCCTAAACCTCCCATCAACCCTACCTTGCCACGAAGGGTGGATTCAGATTTTATGGGATCTGAAGCTTGCACAACTCTTTAATTGTACTTATTTAAGAAAGTAAAACACAATTATGAGTAAACCTGCTAGCTCCTTGCCCAGGTTTTGGAAGGTACTTGTACAAGTGAAGTCTAGAAGCTTCATCATAAACCCACACCTGCTTGTCATTCTCCAGCCCTGTGTAATCTGCCCTGTCTACTTCTCCATTTCCACTCAAAGGTTGCCAACGTCAGGCACAAGATTCTGTAGGACTCTAGAAATTTATATTTTCCAATCTGTGTTGAACCCTTATCATTGCTGAGCAATCCTTTAATGCATTCCTTGTTAAATCTGCCTCAATACCCTTTTGATTATTCCCAAGTCCCCATACCCACTTCTGAAATATCTCTTAGCAAAATACACTCACGCAAAAATTCAACTGACTTTTACACAGGGTCAACGTCACACCAATCCTGTGAGGTAGATATAACTGTTGTTACTCCCATTTCACAGACAAGAGAACTGAGTCAGAGGTGAAGTAACACATCTAAGGCCACTAAACCATACATAGAAGAGCCATATTTTTTGGTCTCAAACCCACATTCTTCCTCTAAATTATGCAGTGCTCAGGTGTTGGACCAAACCCAGTGTGGTCACCTGGGGAAGGGAGACACTGCGACTGCTCCTTTCTTAAAGAAGGCTTTAAGCTCATCTCAACACTTGAGGGTTTTTGGTTTTTTTTTTGAGTTGGAGTCTCACTCTGTCGCCCAGACTGGAGTGCAGTGGCCGCTCCCAGCCACCGCAGCCTCGACCTGCTGAGCTCTGGCGATCCTTCCGCCTCAGCCTTCCAAGTCGTTGGAACTACAGGCAGGCGCTACCATGCCTGGCTAATTTTTGATTTATCGTACAGGTGAGGTCTCACCAAGTTGCCCAGGTAGGTCTCGAACCCGCGGGCTCAGGCAATCCACTCACCTCAGCCTCCCAGAGGGGTTTTTTTTTTTCTTTTAGAGGCATGTTTCTGGAGCAGGCTGCCCAGAGCTTAGGCTGTGCAGCTGAAGGAATTTTCTTGCCAAGAAATAAACAAAAACCACTGAAATCTACTGATCTTGAAAAATAGCCTGCAAGTTGAAGAATAACAATTGTGGGGCCGGTTGGGTAGGAGAAATTCAGGCTTAGTTTAAACGCAAACCACTTCTAACACTGATAGGAAAGACTTAATAACGGGAAAAAATTGAGTTCACAGCTCTACATTCACGACTTAAACAAAAAAGAAAAGCAATGGAACAAAATTAGTTTGTACCAATTTACAGAATATTTTGTACACCTAGAGAAGAAACAGATGTGTCATCCAATACAATTTAGAGTGGAATTTCATTTTACAAGGAACATCAAGATGGTTATTCCTCATGCTTACTCAGGGTTCGACAGTAAAGGCAAAAGGTGGCCAAGACAAGACGACTCAATAAAACGGCTAAATTTTGCTATTTTTTAAAAAGCAGCGTGAGGTCACACTAAACACAGTCCTGACAACGATGCCCGCCGGACGCTCCATTTTTGGCCCCCGGGAGGGTCAGGGCGAGCCCGGGCAGGGAAGCGCAGGGGCTGAGGGGGAGCACCGGGCTGAAGGACGCAGGGGGGGTCGTGGGAG
>NW_007248505.1:49464-49745 GCF_000164805.1 Carlito syrichta
CACCTCACCCTTACCCTCTACCCCGATCCCTCACCCCTCCACTCCCCACCGCGCAACCCCGGATCCCCGCCGGCCGCGCCCACCTGCCGCCAGGCCTCACGCTTTCGGTTTCCTGCGCCTGCGCGGCCGGAAGGGCCGGGAGGGAGAACGCGACGCTGCCCCCTGGCGGCCGCCGCAAGCCGCGCGCGAGGCCAGACGGACACGTGAACCGCCTCCACGCGAGCCAGGCGAGCGCGGACTGTACCGGCCGACACTGCTCTTGTCCGGGCGGACACTGTGGA
>NW_007248505.1:49970-51706 GCF_000164805.1 Carlito syrichta
CGTGCTCAGCCCACGCCGCAGCCGAACCGGGCCGCAGCCGAACCGGGCCGCAGCCGAACCGGGCCGCAGCCGAACCGGGCCGCAGCCGAACCGGGCCGCAGCCAGGGCAGCAGACGGAAACCGGAGCCTCGTCGCAGGAGCAGTGTGTGGGAGGGAGGCTGCGAGCGGAGGACACGGAGACCTTGGCGACTGTCCCCCAGGTGAGGGAGGGGTCGCGGAACCAGGCGGAGGAGTGTGCGCCGCTCTCTGCGTTTCAGAGGAGCTGTCCACGTCTACGAGGACTCGTCTTCCAAGTTCCAGATCAAGAGAGTAGTAGCACGATACGGGTTAGAAAACTGAGCCCCTACTGGCAGTCCAACGATGAAATTAGAATAACCACAAGGAACTTTTGCCTATCGTATTGCATAAGCAAGTAGCAAAAAAAGAATGGAAACACCGAATGCTCTTACAGTCGAGTCTGAAAGTTTCCCCACACCCATACACGGTTGTAAATTGGAATAACCTGTTCCAAAACATCCAGTAACCCCTAGTAAATCCCATATCCCGTTTCTAGGAATTTATCCTTTGGAAATAATAAATCTGCAAGATGTATGCGCAAGGCAATCTGCTGAAACATCTTGATAAAGGATTTTTTTTTTATTTTTTTGAGTCGGAGTCTCACTCAGTCTCCCAGGCTGGAGTGTAGTGGCACACTCATGACCACCCCAGCCTCATCCTGCTGGGCTCAGGTGATCCTTCCTCCTCAACCTTCCAAGTAGCTGAAACTACATGCCCAGCTAATTTGACACAGGATATTTATGACAGAAAAAAAAGAAACTTAACTGTGTAACATTAGGGATTTCTGAAAGAAATTGTTATAACCACACAGTCATTTAAAAATGATGCTGTACAATGGATACAGAATGTCAGTTTGAGAAGATGAAAAAGTTCTGACAGGGCACGGTGGCTAACACCTGTAATCCCAGCACTTTGGGAGGCGGAGGCAAGAGAATTGTCTGAGCCCAGGGGTTCGAGACCAGCCCAGGCAATTCGGCGAGACTTCGTCTCTACAGTAATTCAAAAATTAGCCAGGCGTGGTGGCGTGTGCCTGTGATTCCAGCTACTTGTAAGGCGGAGGCTAAAGGATCACCTGAGCCCAGCAGGTGGAGGCTGCGGTGGCCGTGAAATTACCAAGGCATTCCAGCCTGGGCCACAGAGTGAGACTCCTACTCAAAAAAAAAAAAAAAAAAAAGTTCTGGAGATGATGGTGGTAATGTTAACACAACAATGTTACAACTTAATGCCAGTGAATTGCACACTTAAAGCAATTAAAATAAATTTTGTTATGTATATTTTACAATAATAAAAAGTGATGAGGTAGATCTATATGTATTGACAAGTACGTAAAATGTATACCTATAATACGTTAATATGTGGCTAAAAGAGGGGAAGCAATCCCTTTTTTAAAAAAATATTTATAGGCCGGGCTCGGTGGCTCAACCTGTAATCTCGCACTTTGGGAGGCCAAGGTGAGTAGATTGCCTGAGCCCGCAGGTGCGAGACCTGCCTGGGCAACTTGGCGAAACCTCATCTCTACAATAAATCAAAAATCAGCCGGGCGTGGTAACGTGCACCTGTTATTCCGGCTACTCGGAAGGCTGAGGTGGAAGGATCGCCGGAGTCCAGCAAGTCGAGGCTGCGATGGCCGGGAGCGGCCACTGCACTCCAGTCTGGGTGACGGAGTGAGACTCCAACTC
>NW_007248505.1:52086-52645 GCF_000164805.1 Carlito syrichta
CTGTCGCCCAGGCTGAAGTGCAATGGCACGCTCACGGCCACTACAGCCTCGACCTGCTGGGCTCAGGGGATGCTTCTGCCTCAGCCTTCCAAGTAGCTGAAACCACAGACATGTGTACCATGCCCGGCTGATTTTTTTTATTTATTGTAGAGACAAGTTCTCGCCATGTTGCTCAGGTTGGTCTCAACCCCCTGAGTCGGGTAATCCTCTCGCCTCTGCCTCCCAAAGTGCTGGGATTATAGGTGTGAGCCACCGTGCCCGGCTACATATTTCTTAATGTTTATGTAATACACACATATTACTCCATTTATATACTTATTAATATGAGCCTGGTAGAAGTATTAGACATGTACTATAACATATGTTAGAGACCATTTAGGAGGATCATGAAACAAATCTATTAAATAAAAATAACTTTTTAAAAAAGTGAGCTGGGCACAGTGGTGCATGCCTGTAATCCTAGCACTTTGGAAGGTGGAGACGAAGGATTGCTTGAGGCCAGGAGTTGGAGACCAGCCTGAGCAATGTAGGTTGTCCAAAAGATTTTTTTTTTTTTTTT
>NW_007248505.1:53166-65058 GCF_000164805.1 Carlito syrichta
CGGCCACTGCACTCCAGTCTGGGCGACAGAGTGAGACTCCAAGTCAAAAAAAAAAAAAAATTACCATGGTGGTGCACCTGAGGTCCCAGCTCAGAAGGCTGAGGCAGGAGGATCATTTGAGCCCAGGAGTTCAAGGCTTAAAATGAGCTATAATTGTACACTGCACTCTAGCCTTGGCAACAAAGCAAGACCCCGTCTTAAAAACAAAAGAAAATGAGATTGAAAAATCAGTGAGATGTGAGAAACTTTGAATATCAGAACTTTTAAGCGAAAAATAATCGGGCATTGAAATTTTACTCGACATAGGAAGTAGAGGAAAGATATGAATGCAGTTAAGCACAGTCAGGTCTGCTATTACACATTTTAAAGGTGCAAGTTTGTTTCATTATGATTGATATATTAGGAAATAATTTGAGCACAACATAAATTTCCCATTGTTGATGAGCAGTTTCATCCTGAGGAAACACTAGAGGAATGGAGGAAACTGTCCAGCTAAGCCACCTGCAGAGGAATACACAAAGCACAACACAGACACCTTCCGTATCTGCCACATTCTTCAGTTTATCCTGTGTGTGAGCCATACCTGTCCACATCTGGCATTACAGCCTTCTGTCAGATTTCAGGTAACCCTCCATCACCTCTCTGTGACTCACAAGCTGCTGCCTTGCAAAATCCCCTTCCCCAAGCAAGCTCCAGGCCTTCATCAAACTCAGGTACCATGTTTCTTTATCATACTTAGGTCCTACTTAGCCATTTGACATGTGTAAAACTGTGCTGTCATTTTTAGTAGGTTTTTATCTTTTTTAGAAAACTGATAAAGTTTTTGAGTGCTGTGTCTCTAAACCCTACTCTTACTATAAGCCCCATGGTTTTTATTAGTGTTTTTGCATAGCATGGAGAACTTTAGGAACACATATATTCTAGCAGAACTTGCTGTACAAATTCAGCAAAGTTTCAGGTGGAAGAACCACAGTACCATTAACAGAGCAGACAGAGTGAGGGAATGATATTTTGAATTTGAAGTGGAGTGGTAATCTAAATTAATTCCAGTAAGAATTTACATCACTGATGAGACAGACGGTGTAGCAAAGATACCCTGTGTATAGGAATGATCTGCCTCAAAGGATACTGTGATGTTCTGGAAATGGAAAACCTCTCCAAGAGAAAACAGAAGAGAGCCAAGCTGAGCTCTTGCAAACTTTGATTTCAGGACCAGAGGAAGTGTTAGTAGAAAATAAAGAAGCTAGCTGGGCTCGATGGCTCAGCCTGTAATCCCGCGCCTTTGGAAGGCTGAGGTGAGTGGATTGCCTGAGCCCGCGGGTTCGAGACCCGCCTGGGCAGGCGAGACCTCATCTCTACAATAAATCAAAAAATGAGCCGGGCGTGGTAGCGCACGCCTGTAGTTCCAGCTACTTGGAAGGCTAAGGCGGAAGGATCGCTGGAGCCCAGCAGGTCGAGGCTGCGGTGGCCGGGAGCGGCCACTGCACTCCAGTCTGGGTGACAGAGTGAGACTCCAACTCAAAAAAGAAAAGAAAGAAGCTGTGAAAGCCAACAAAGCAGAGGTTTCACGGAAGATGGGAGGGTCTGATTCCTGGGAAGATGGAGTGAACACATGTGAATCTTTCTGTCCCACGAACATTATTATAAAACCTGAACAGAATTCATGGCACAGCTTTTTAGAGTCTCTGAAAAATGAATATTACCAGGTGAATCAAAGAGGAACAACCAGCTCTTGCCACCACTGCAGAACCAATCTATCCTCAGCTGGGTAGAGAAGAGGCGGGAGTCCAGCTGAGGGGATCCCCAGCCCCCAGCAGAGAAAAGGGCACAGCCAGATGGATGCAATGGATACTTACCTGCACAGGCTGGCCCCAGGATGCCCCCAGCACCTGCGCACCCCAACCAGCCCACACTCGGAGTGTACCCAGCATTTCAGATAAATGAGCAATCACTCATTAATGACTTTTCGGATTTACTGCCTGACTGGAAAAGAATCAACAACATCCCACCAGGAATGACTTGGTGGAAATAGCCTGTCACTATCCCAGCAGATCTTCAGAGTTGCAAGAACTTGGGAGAGAACATCAGATTCACATTGGTCTTTTCTGTAAGGAGCCATAGACCAGGGCTTTGGCATTCCTCCTTTGGCAAGAATCTTGGAACAGATTTTGTGGAGACTTGCAGCAATGACTTTTGCTGGAGCGTCACATACATGACATTTCAAAATTCTTGTATCTTTGTCTCTTGCTATGTAAGTAAAATCCCAGCCACAGGAAAGGGTCAGTTAGTTCTGTGATGCCATCTCTCACCCCAGGGAATGAGGACTTGCATGCAGCCAGTTAACCCAGACCCCAGTTTTAAAAAGCTTGAAGGAGCAACACTACACTTATGCATCTTTGAAACTCAGAAAGGCCCCATGTGTTGATGACAATCCTTGTGGTGTCAGCAGTGACTCAGAAGCTGTGTTTTGCTGTGAGCTTTCTGGGATGGGTAGAAATTACAGAGGTAAAAGTAGTAAACATGGTGTTGCTGTCAACTGCATCAGGCAGCTTTCTGACTGCAAAAATGACATCCAAGATATTTGGGGAGAGAGGAAAGACATGGACCTGGTCCTGGAGAATGACATGCTCAGCCTAGGGGACCCCTAGACCACTCTTTGCTGACTCTCAGCTCATGAGCATCTGCATGTGGGGCACGGGCCACAACAGTAGCTGGGATTTTAGACAAAGATATAAGAATTTTGAAATGTCATGTATGTGACACACCAGCAAACACCATTGCCACAAGTCTCCATGAAATATGTTCCAAGATTATGGCTGTAGGGAAGTATGCCAAAGCCCTTGCCTGCAGTTCTACATAGGAAAAGGCCAATGTGAATCTCATGTTTCCTTGCAAGATTTTCCAACACCAAAGACGTTGGAGCTGGTCAAGAAGTTCCATGGGCAGTACTCAGGGATGTTACCTGCAGACAAACCAGTCAGAATGGACACACTGGTCAGTGCCATGGGCAGCTTTAGGCCCTCATCCAACAAGGAGGCTTGGCCATCAGAGAATATGATGTGGCCAATGCCACTGTGACTGTCATCAGTGAAAAGAATGAAGGGGGATCTCAGTAGAGAGCCACGTGAGTTCTGTCCTTCACGAGTGTCAGGAAGGACATCCATACAGTTGCCTTTATCATGGACATTGGGAACCAGTGCTTTGAATGCCACCTTTTCTGGTGTGAGCCTAACTCTGGTATGGCCTAGGCTACCTACACTTATGATATCAGAGGTGTTTGGTGGTCAGGAAAGTTCTTCACAAAAAGTTCAACCACGTCCTCCACCACCAGACTCAGTGACCAGGAGAGTCACAACCAACGTAAAACAAGGGGTCTTAACCCTTATTAACACTTTGAAACCCCAGTGTCCATGATAAGGCAAACGTATGGATGTTGTAGCCAGTAGACCTAAAGGAATTGTTAAAGAAAGTTCTTCAGACAGATGGGAAATGATAACAGACTTGGAATATCAAGAATGAAAGAACTAACAGAAAACAAATATGTGGGTAAATACAATATACTACCTTTAAGTTCTTTATATATTTGGTGGTTAAATGTCAATTATAAAACTGTCTGATGCAACGGCCAGTTGTGGTGACTCATGTCTGTAATCCCAGCACTTTGAGAGGCCAAGGTGGGAGGATTGCTTGGGGCCAGGAGTTCAAGACCAGGCTTTAAGCCACTGTACCCAGCCTTAATTTGTAAGTTAATATTTGAGTTAAAATTGTGAAATTGAGTTTAAAGCCTCATTAAGGATGTAGTCAAGTTTGTCTTCCTTGTAGGCCCTCCTGACTCCATCTGGAAAATTAATCCCTTCTGCTACTGTGTTCTCAAACAATATTTCTTCAAAAAGTCAATAAAGCATTTTTCACAGTACTGGAGTAGCACACTATTGGTCTCAAAATTGAGGTGAAACCTCTGAAGGTAGAGATGGTGGTGTCTTAATTTTTCTAAACCCCGCTTTTATGTGGGTAGTATTGACTGATATTACCATATTGAAATTTAAAGTTTTATTCATTAATAAAGCAATAAGCCCATTAAATGTTAACAAATCTTTTATAAAAATTACATTAAAAATAGATGGCAGTTTTACATTTTTTTGCAAATCTCTTTAGTCCGATTAATAGACGGTATCTAAATTCTTATATCTACTTCTACATTCAATATGAAGGAAATTCAAACTCAAACAGCTATCTAGATAGCTGGAATGAGATTTTAACAGTCTTTCAAAAAAATGGTGACTACTCTTTGAAACTGTAACAAAATTTGATAGTGGTAGTTGCTGAAAGGTTAGTTGCAATATGGAATCTGCAACTTTATCAATAAATTTTTGTAGTTACATCTTATACTTTGTGTGATATCTTAAGGATTGGTCATTTGGAAAAAATGAGTTCACTTAGTTTTGCAAACCTCCCAATTGCTGTCACATTTTATTATCCAGTAAACAAAATGATATTTGTCCATATAATCACTGATCTAATTAGAAAGGTTTGTAGAGAAGCTGTCAAGCTTGCTGTGGTAGATTAAAAATTTTGCTTTCAAGTTCAAATTTTGTCATTGGCAACAAATATCCAGTTGTGTTCCTTGAAGTGACAAGGTCATTTCATTCACTTTTGAGAGACTATATGCCAACCATCCAAGTATGAAAAGCCATGGTGTGTAACTTGTTTGTTCAAGTAAAAATAGTGTTCGATGAAGCTGTGGCTTGTTTGGTCCACAGCTTACACAATTGCCTAAATGCTTTTCTTCAGGACAATCACAAAGATACGCTTTATGCATACCACCATTCAGGCACATTAAAATATTAAAAAGATAGGTTGGGTGTTGTGAGTAAAATACTTAATGACTGACTCAAGGACATTTTTAAGTAGATGCACAGCAGTGAAGAATACAGTGACTACTAAGTGTCACTGCCTTGGCTTGTTCTGTGGCACCAACAGTGCAAGACACAGTATGTTACTAGGCAAATAGTTCTGAACAAGTAGATCTTCCACAGACCACACTTTGGTCTCCTGAAATGATTGCACTGCCAGGTCTATGTATCCAGTTGCCCAGAGTGATGGTCCTCAGGTTGACCAGAGCTTAAAAATGATTCTACATTTAAGCCACGGTGCCTCCTCGCCTGATTAGATGCTAAGTAACCTTTGGGTTAATGAACTGCCACATAGTTAAATGTCAGGCAAAAAATGCCAAGAAGCTGGGTGTGGTGGCTCATGCCTGCGATTCCCACCCAGTACATTGGGAGGATGAGGCAGGACTGTTTGAGCCCAAAAGTTAGATACCAGCCTAGGCAACATAACAAGACATCATCTCTACAAAAAATTTAAAAATTAGCCAGTTGTAGTGGCACGCCTATAGTCCCAGCTACTTGGGGGTCTGAGGTGGAAGGATCACCTGAGTCTAGGAGATCAAGGCTACAGTGAGCCGTGGTTGTGCCACTGTACTCCACCCTGGGCAACAGACTGAGAGATCCTCACTCAAAAAATAAATAAAGCCAATGAGTTAGGCTGATACAACAGTTTGGTCTGCTTCATAATGACATGTTTAAGTATAAATTAATAAACTGCCATTATGCTTTTAACTATATGGTCTCTAAGCTCTGTTAAGTCAGCAGCCCTGAATCCAATCAGTTTGGGGACACTGATGATAGTTTGAGAGTAAATGCTATCTTATAAGAACTTCTCTATAGTTTTTGTTTCTTATGACACTTTTGAAATTGTCTACATAGGGATGACACTTTATAACAATTTCAAAAATAAAATAAGAAATTTTTGGATTCTAAAAATAAGCACGCAAAATGTTAAAAATAACACTCCCCAAATATGTTTTCTCCAGAAAGAATTAAAATATTGTTATTTCCTAAATTTATTTAGAGAAAGGAAGACTATCCAACTCTATATAATTTAATTGTACTTTGGTGTTTTGAACATTTAACAAAAGTTCTTTATTGATAAAATGAGATTTAATTAAGTGCAGGCACAGCAAACTAGCTTGCTCAACACTCCCAACTCCTCCCTAGCATGTTTTCCTGAATCACAGAGGCTGAGAGCTATAAACTGCATTTCCCAGATTCCTCTGCAGTTAGGTTTTACATGTCATGTAAGTTCTCTCCAGTCAGATGCACTCAACTGAGCCTTTAGTGTGGAACCGCACCACCTGGGAAGGAAAGTAGCTGTGCCAGTGTGGACCATGCAGAGGCAAGAGACCTGGAACTGGCTGCTGGTGTGGTTCTCTCACTCTGTAGTTTCCGACTCTGGCACAGGCACAGCAACCTTGATGGTCCTACTGTGTAGTACAGTTTTGGGGTGTATTTCTAAAAGATCAGGCTTTTATTTCTGTGAGCTATTTATATACCTGAACAAACCCATTGGATTTAAAACTGCCTTGAGTGGATTTTGTTGCTTGCAGTCAAGAACTAACCAATTCACATTTTAACATTTCCTCTAACATAATCATATTTCTGGTTTCTACAGTTTCATACCAGTATTTTTTCTTCCTCAATTGCTTTTCTAATCTGAGACAATGTCCCTTGTATATAGTTAAATGCTATTTTAAAAAATCAAACTACTGTGGCATTGTTTTTAGATACACCTGTAATTTTATTACAAAACCATTCTTTTGGCATTAGTTGGTTACAGTGACAGCAAGATACTATGAGTGTGGCAGAGCACCTCTGATGCAGCAACTGAATTCCCTGCTTACTGAACCAAACTTCAGTTACCTCATACCCACGACATATAAGTGACCTATAATCACTGCTGCTACAAATCCCGATCCACATACCATCTAGGAAGGAGTCGGTTCTAAGGGATTAGATTAAATGTTGATAAGACTACAAAAGTTCCTTTATGGGACTTTCTTTCTTTCCCCTCCAATTACTTTGCTTCAAAAGAATCAAATTACTTAGAGCTAGTCTGAATAGCAGCAGCACCCAAGCAGCTTAGTTCTTGTTAAAAAGCAAAACCTGTTCAATACATGTGTACACAACAGGCAAAGGGAATGATCACTCTTGTTTAAATCTCTGCATTAGAGTCCCTTAAAAAAATAAAAGCATTCCATCAAATTCTTCTGGATGGAGTTATTGCTGTACATTTGTTGGTGGGTCACTTTCTGTGCTGTGTTTGCTTTGAAGGGATCTTCCAATGTATCTCCAATATTCCTTTCTTATAGTGTCCTTTTCTTTAGCTAGGATTTCACATAACTGAAAATGGAAAATAAAAATTTATTAAAGTATGTGTAGCTCAATCTCAAGGGCAAATACCTTTGGGCCAATACAATTTAACTCAGATCATGTTCAAATGAGACATACCAGAGTTTCAGATGAGTCCTATCAATGCTGTCCTAACCAGAAATAGCCCTACACTAAATTCTGAATAACCATGTTGAAAAGGGGCACAAATATTGGGGGCACTGGGCAAATCCAATTCTGAGATACCAAAAGCAAAAGCCCTAAGTCCCACCAGCTTACCTCTAATGCTTTATTAAGAATGTCTTCCTTGTTGTCGCATTGGTTTTCTAGCATGTCTTCATAGATATCCACAAGAAAGGCAATTAGGTATGGGGAACTGTGACTTGGTTGTAAATCAAGTAATTGATTTAACAGATTGGGATATTTAGAAAGACCATGATCCTGTAAAATCCTAAAAACAAAAATCAACAAACAAAAACTCAATTTTGAGAAAAAAGAACAAAACCAGTATAAAGATCAAGAGAAAATAACCCTGAAACACAAGCAAAAAAAGGAGATTTATTTTAAGTGAATAAAAGGCTAAAACTAAATGAAACTTTTAAATTGTGTCTTATCATAGATACTTAAGAGCTAAGTAAAATTAATTTTTTTAAAATGAAGCTTAAAGATGTTCATTTATAACCCAAAGTAACACACAAAATTAAAGCAGAAAATAAATCATCTTTTTTGTTTCTGTTTTTTTTGAGTTGGAGTCTCACTCTGTCGCCCAGACTGGAGTGCAGTGGCTGCTCCCGGCCACCACAGTCTCGACCTGCTGGGCTCCAGTGATCCTTCCGCCTCAGCCTTCCGAGTAGCCGGAATTACAGGCATGCGCTACCACGCCCAACTGATTTTTTAATTTATTGTAGAGATGAGGTCTCGCTGCCCAGGCGGGTCTCGAACCCGCGGGCTCAGGCAATCCACTCACCTGAGCCTCCCAAAGGCGCGGGATTACAGGCTGAGCCACCAAGCCCGGCTAAAATAAATCATCTTAAATTTTAAAAATGAAGGACAAAAACAGGAGAGATCTTGTTTCTTGAGTTGATGCCTTATCACTTGAGTTCTCCAGATACTGTAGGCCCCACTCCTGACACATCTCCAAGTATGACTGGCTCTATACTTTATGTCCTTTGGTCACAGTTTCCTTGAAGACCTCCGAGTTCAATAAGGACCTTGGTTATGTCAGTGGCTGAGCAAGTAAACTTTTTCTATTTGAGGGGTAACAAAAACAGAAAGATTGGCTATCCACATGTGCAATCTGCTTGTAACTAGTCTACCATGCTTAATTGTGTTCCTGAGCTGAGCAGAGCCTGGGTGTGATTATTCCATTCTCTGTACTAAAGAAGACTTATAAATACAATTAAAACTGTGCTATTGTTTACTTAAAGATTATTCTATACTCTGTGAGGGATGTGCAAGGGAGGTGCAGCGAAGGGCAGAGGGCACTGTTTCTGAGAGTTATCATAACACTGTTACGCTTCTGCTCTTAGGCTCAAAACAATGAAAAATATTTAATATCCTTTTGGAATCTGATTATGGAATATATTCCATGATGCAGCATATAGCAGCTTGTTTGGTTTCTACATTAAAAAAAGAAAAAAAAACCTCTTACCCTTTCAAATAGTTCCACGCACTTTCATTATGTGGTACTAGCTTGATCATTTCCAGAGTGTACCTGTAAGAAAAAAAAATGTGTATTGTTTTAAAAGAGCAGTACAATGATTATAAATAGTTTTAATAAGATTGTGGCACAGGTTTCACTTGTGTCAGTCTTTACTGCATCTCTTTTAGTGAACACTAACACTTCTCATTTTAAGTGCCACTGATACTTCTCTAGGTCATATCTAAATTAGAGAATCCCTCAAGTTTGTAGTTGTCAATTCAATTCTAGGGAAGGACACTTAACTTATCAAAAGGTTTCAATTCACAATAGGAAAATAAATTAATGTGAAATATTTCCTTTAAATAACATAGGAGGTTTTCCTTTTGAAAGAAACGTCAGCTCAAACAAGGAGACTTTCCTTTTACTGGTAAAGCAACCTCGAGAAATAAAGTCTAAGATCTACTTTTGCCTTAACAAATCCTTAGTCACTAAAAAAGAGAATTTACATAACCTTAAGAGTTATAATTTTAAAATAGTATGTAAATTAGACAAAGAATAAACATTTTAAAAAAGCACAAGTGTATATCTAATTTTTACATTTTAAAACAAGATTACTAGTAAACTGTGAGTGATTCCCAGTCAAAATGAATACTTCATACCATTCTCTTCCCCTTAAGTAGATTATTAAATATAATTCAGACCCAATTACCAGAAATTCCAAGGCAGTTACAGAACTTTGTGTCACCATGTACTTGCTCAGATGAGTAAGTCACTGACTGGCTTGGTAGTCTTGATTTTGCTGCAGTACTGTTACTATAGAGAGCAATAATAAACTCATTCAACATTATAAAAAGATTTTCCCAACTACTTTTATATGACCTAATGTTTTTAATTATTTGTAAAACCATGTCCCTGCAGGCTTAGCTGCTCCTTGTTTAAATTATTAACTTCATTTTGGCAAAAAATTTTTATTCACAAACATGTGCATCAAAACATTATCTGCGGGTTCGAGACCCACCTGGGCAACTTGGCGAGACCTCATCTCTACAATAAATCAAAAAATCAGCCGGGCGTTGTAGCGCGTGCCTGTAATTCCAGCTACTTGGAAGGCTGAGGCGGAAGGATCGCCAGAGCCCAGCAGGTTGAAGCTGCGGTGGCCTGGAGCGGCCACTGCACTCCAGTCTGGGCGGCAGAGTGAGACTTCAACTCAAAAAATAAATAAATAAAAATAAAAAAATTAAAAAAATAAAAAGTTAGCCAGGTGTGGTGGCACACGCCTATAGCCAGATACTTGGGAGACTGAGATGGAAGGATCCCTTGAGCCCAAGAGTTCAAGACTGCAGTGAGCTATGATTGTAGCACTGCACTCCAGCTTGGGTGAGAGTGAGATTCTGTCTCTTAAAAAAAAAATGCAAAATTCACAAAACTATAACTCACTCTAGAGAATAGAATGTGGGAAGAATAAGAGATTTTGACTTTTTGCTTTATATAATTCAGTATAATTTTTCCCCCATAACTACACTGCATTACTTTTTCTTTGTTTTTTTTTTTTTTTTGAGTCAGTGTCTCATTCTGTCGCCCAGGCTGGAGTGCAGTGGCACGCTCATGGTCACTGCAACCTTGACCAGCTGGGGCTCAGGCGATCCTTCCGCCTCAGTCTTCCAGTTACTTCAAAGTAGCTGGAACCACAGACGTGTGCCACCATGCTCAGTTAATTTTTTGATTTATTGTAGAGATGAGGTCTCGCCATGCTGCCCAGGCTGGTCTCGAACCCATGGGCTCAGGCAATCCTCTCACCTTGGCCTCCCAGAGTGTTGGGATTACAGACGTGAGCCACCACGCCCAGCTATTACTTTTTTTTTTTTTTTGAGTTGGAGTCTCACTCTGTCACCCAGACTGGAGTGCAATGGCCACTCCTGGCCACTGCAGCCTCGCCTGCTGGGCTCCAGTGATCCTTCCACCTCAGCCTTCCGATTAGCTGGAACTGCAGGCGCGCACTACCACGCCCAGCTAATTTTTGATTTGTTGTAGAGATGAGGTCTCGTCAAGTTGCCCAGGCGGGTCTCGAACCTGCAGACTCAGGCAATCCACTCACCTCAGCCTCCCAAAGTGCTGGGATTACAGGCTGAGCCACGGAGCCCAGTCTTACTTTTAAAATAAAAGGGAAACAAATGAAGAAAGTAATCAGGTACGTGTATCTGTATGTTTAAAGATAAAAAAATTAAAACACTGTAAATTCTAGACAACTACAGCTACAATTAACATTTCAAATATTTCTTGTATCCATCTTGAGAGGGTAATAAACTTTAAGGAAAGCTCTTTTAAATTCTTGGCTGATTAATTTTATTTGGTAATAGAAAGCCGTGAAGTGCCTCTGAAGGCTAAGAGAGAAGTTTGCAGTTTTAAAATACTTCATATTCAATTTTTAAATTGTTTTGACTTTTTTTTTGAGTTGGAGTCTTACTCTGTCACCCAGATGGAGTGCACTGGCACGCTCACGGCCACCGCTACCTCGACCTCCTGGGCTCAGGTGATCTTTTCGCCTCAGCCTTCCAAGTAGCTGGAACTACAGATGCGTGCCACCACACCTGGCTAATTTATTTATTTATTGTAGAGGGTCTCACCAAGTTGCCTAGGCTGGTCTCGAATCCCTGGGCTCAGGCAATCCTCTCATCTCTGCCTCCCAAAGTGCTGGGATTACAGGCGTAAGCCACTGCGCCTGGCTTTTTTTGACTCTTAACATAACGAAGTAACACAAAGTAAATAAGGAATATGTAGTATTGAAATCCATTAATTATTAATCAGGCTAATTCAAGGTAGAATAACCTGAAACATTCTTCTAGCAAGAGAGCTTCTTCAGTTAAGTCCACTGTTACTTCTCAGATCAACACTGCTCAGCAGAACTTCCTGTGATAATGGAAATATTATTCATAAGCCGGGCTCAGTGGCTCAGCCTGTAATCCCATGCCTTTGGGAGGCTGAGGTGAGTGGATTGCCTGAGCCCACAGGTTTGAGACCCAC
>NW_007248505.1:65084-74374 GCF_000164805.1 Carlito syrichta
CTGGAGCCCAGCAGGTCGAGGCTGCGGTGGCTGGGAGTGGCCACTGCACTCCAGTCTAGGTGACAGAGTGAGACTCCAACTCAAAAAAAGAAGAAATATTATTCATGTGTGTTGTCCCATATGATAGTCACCAGCCACAGGCAGGTCCTAGACACCTGCAAATGAGAAACTGTGATTTGATTTTTAATTTTATGTAATTTTAATTGAAGCTCAAATAGCCCTGTGTGGCTAGTGCTACCATACTGGACAGTATAGGCATACCTTGCTGATACCACAGGTTTAGTTCCAGAACACTTCAACAAATCAAATAGTGCAATAAAGCAAGTCACACAATTTTTATGGGTTCTCAGTACAAATAAAAGATAGTTTTATACTATACTGTGATCTATTAAGTATGCAATGATATTATATCTAAAAAATAAACGAACAAAAAAATACAATGTACATACCTTCATTTAACAACACTTTATTGCTAAAAATTATATGATCATCTGAGCATTCAGCAAGTTATAATCTTTTTGCTGGAGGAGGGTACTGCCTCAATGTTGATGGCTGGCAACTGATCAAGGTGGTGGTTGCTGAAAGCTGGGGTGGCTGTGGCAATTTCTTAAAATAAGACAATGAAGTCTGCTGCATCAATTGACTTTTCCTTTCAAACAAAAGGTTTATCTGTAGTACACTATGCTGTTTGACAGCATTTTACCCACAGAACTTCTTTCAAAATTAAAACCAAAGTCAACCCTCTCAAATCCTGCTGCTGCTGAATCAACTTAACTAGTTTATGTAATATTCAAAATATTAAAAATCCTTTGTCATTTCAACAATGTTCACAGCATTTTCACTAGTAGATTCCATCTCCAGAAACCATTTCTTTCTTTCTTTCTTTTCTTTCGTTGAAATAGAGTCTCTCAGTGTTGCCCAGGCTAGTCTCAAATTCCTGGCCTCAAGCAATTCTCCGGCGATAACCTCCTGAAGGGCTAGGATTACAGGTTGTCAGCCGCTGTGCCCAGCTCAAAACCCACTTTCTTTGTTTATTCATAAGAAAGAAATTCTCATCTAATCAAGTTGTATCATGAGATTATAGCTATTAAGTCACATCTTTAGGTTCTACTTCTAATTTTAGTTCTCTTGCTATTTCTACCACACCTGCAGTGACTTCCTCCAATAATGTTTTGAATCTCTCAAAGCCATCCATGAGGGCTGGAATCAATTTCTTCGAAGCTCCTGTTATATGTTGGTATTTTGACCTCCCCCTATGAATCACAAATTTTCTTAATGGCACCTAGAAGTGTGAATAAATTCCAGAAGATTTTCGGTTTACTTTGCCCCGATCCGTCAAAGGAATCACTATCTATGGCATCTGTATCTTATGAACTGTATTTCTTAAATAATAACACTTGAAAGTCAAAATGACTCCTTGATCCACGGGAGGCAGAATAAATGCTGTGTCAGCAGGTATGAAAACAACATCCATCTCCTTATACAGCTCTGTCAGAGCTCTTGGGTGACTAGGCACATTGTCAATGAGCAGTAATATTTTGAATTGCATCTTTTTTTCTAAGCAGTAGGTCTCAACAGTGTGTTTAAAATAGTCAGTAAACCATGCTGTAAACAGATGTGCTGTCATCAGGCTTTGCTGTTCCATTTATAGAGCTGAAGCAGAGTAGATTTAGCTTAAATCTTAAGGGCCCTAAGATTTTCAGAACAGTCAATGAGAAATGGCTTCAACTTCCAAGGGACCGACTGCATTAGGCTCTAACAAGAGAGTTGGCCCGTTCTTTGAAGCTCTGAAGCCTGGCATTGACCTCTCTGACAATTAAAAAGTCCTAGATGGCATCTCTTTCCTATAGAAGGCTGTTTCTTTACATTGAAAACCTGTTGTTTAGTGTAGCTACCTTCATCAATGACCTTAGACAGATCTTCTGGATAACTTGCTGTGGCTCCTATATCATTACTTACTGCTTCACTCTGCACTTATGTTATTAAGATAACTTCTTTCCTCAAACTTCACAAATCAACCTCTGCTAGCTTCCAACTTTTCTTCTTTCTTTTTAATTTCTTTTCTTAAAGACAAAGTCTGGCTGTCACCCAAGCTGGAGTGCAGTGGTTTTATTATAGCTCACTGCAGCCTCAAACTCCTGGGTTCAAGCAATCTTTCTGCTTCAGCCTCCTGAGTAGCTGGGACTACAGGCATGTGACATGACACCTGGCTAATTTTTTTTTCTTTTGTAGAGATAAGGTCTTGCTATGTTGCCCAAGCTCCAACTTTTCTTCTGCAGCTTCCTCATCTCTCTCAGCCTTCACTGAATTGAAGAGAGTTAGGGTCTCCAGATTAGGCTTCGGTTTAAGGGAACGTTGTAGCGGGTTTGATCTTCTATCCATACAATTCAAACTTTTTCCATATCAGCAAAATGCTGTTTCAATTTTTTATCCTTTGTGTGTTCACTGGAGTAACACTTTTAATTTTCTTCAAGAACTTTTCCTCTGCATTCACAACTTGGCAAACTGGTGCAAGAGGCCTAGCTTTGGGCCTATCTCAATTTTTGACATGCCTTCCTTACTAAGCTTAATTTTTTCAAGCTTTTGATTTAAAATGAGAGACTGCAATTCTTCTTTTCACTTGAGGACTTAGAGGTCACTGTAGGGTTATTAATTGGCTTAATTTCAATATTGTTTTGTCTTAGGGACTAGGGAAGCCCAAGGAGAGAGGAAGAAAGAGATAGGGGAACAAACGCAACACTGATGTTTGCCGTCTTATATGGGCATAATTCATGACACTTCAAAACAATTACAATAGTAACATCAAAGATGACTGACCACAGGTATCCCTATAACAGATATAGTAATAATGTAAAGGTTTAAGATACTGCGAGGCTTGCCAAAATGTGACACAGAGACACAAAATGAGCACAGGCTATTGGAAAAATGACACTGATAGACTTGCTTGATGTAGGGCTGCCATAAACCTTCAATTTGAAAAATGTGTAATATATACAAGGCTCATAAAACCAGGCATGCCTATATAGCTTTAGGCAGGAGAGCAGTAAAAATAAAGCATAAGGTGTGCTTGAGGTAGCCTAGAGCAGAGTGTTAATGTAAGACATGAATTGAAACCTTTTTATTTTTAATTTAAATCACCAAAATCCTCTACAGAGAATAAAAAAGAAGAGCTAGCTGCCCTGATCCACATAGAAGTGAGGGCAAAGAGAATAAGAAGCAGATGTGCCATAAAAATCTGCTCCTCTCAAAAGTTGTTCAAACAAATTTATAATTAAAATTATAGCTACCTTCTCATCAAGCTTTAAAAGCAATAAGCATGTTTAAATTGTGAAAGACACTGAGACAAAATGAACAAAGTAGGTCAGGAAAAAAGTGGCTATTAATGTTTATGAATACAATATAGAAATTGATGCCAATTCAGAAATTTCTAGTTCTTATAACAATAGCTTTTTGTAAAATGGTTCTGAACTTGGAGTGATTTTGCCCCTCAGGGGACACTTGGCAATGTCTGAAGACATTTTTGTTTAAGGCCAAGAATGCTGCTAAGTACCCTACAATACACAAAGCAGCCCACACAACCAAGGTGTATCTGGCCCAAAACCTTGCACTAGAGTAAGATGGCACCTGGGGAACGAGTAGCTAAAAATGCAACAGAATTTAACGAGGTACTTTTAAAATAAGTTTCTTAGACACTATGAAATCTGATTTCAATTTCCAGTAGCAACATATTTCAAGAAACTCAAGACACTACAAATCAGAGGTATACTATATTATGTGTAAGTCTATTTTTTTCCTTTCAATATTCCGTCCTACTTTAGTGCCACTGGGTAGGATCCTGTTCTTCGCTTTCTGCCCAGTTATCTGTGGCATGGTAGGTATGCAAACTGAGTTTTAAACGAATAAGCAAGTGAAGATTACTAACTGGACTTCTCTCTCCAATACAGCACGATCATTGTAGCCAGTGGTGTTAGAAATGACGAAGTATCTTTGGTTCCAGACAGAGTTATTTCTCACATCCTCTTTGAGAAGTTGGTCTACATACTGCAGCTCATTATCCCAAAGTTTAAATTCCTGAAAGAAAATTTTAAAAAACCATGCACTTAGAAATGTCCCACTATTTATAAATAATAAAAGTAAATAAATAAAACTTCAGCAAAGCTAAGAAGGTAGAACTGAAGATGTAGGATTTATCACATATTTAGAAGGAAGTGATAGTTGTAAGTCAAGTAAATAGAGGGGGATAAAGTATGAAATTGAGGATAGAGCCTGGGAAGACACATACAGACAGCAAGAAAAAGGACCAAAAAAAAACTTAGGAGGAAAAAAAAACCAAACTCACTAGTAAGAGAATGAATAGCTATAATAGAGAATATAAATTTGATGTGATTTGGTATTGATATACTAAAGGAAAAGGACAGTATTCAAAAACTTACATTCAAAAATGTAAATTAAGTAAAAGGGTGACATTAAAAAATGCACATATATAATAAGATTACATTAAAATACAAGTAAAGAAATGCATAAAATTGGATTTAAATATAAATGTTCATTTTAAAGTTATTTTGATTAAAAAAAAATTATGGGAGAAAAGAACCAATAAACAATTTAAAAGAGGAGAATGGTCAAAACTTACAAATGCTGCAAAAGTAGGGGACATTAACTATGAAAAAGATAATGAAGTTATATTTCTTATTTGTTAATAGCAGAAAAGGAAGAATTTCCATATAAGTCACTGATTTTATAGTGATAACAAAAATAACTTCATTAAGGAAGATAACATTCTTGTGAAAATTCCCATGTGCTGATAAGTAGTAGAGTTCAGTGACACTAGTATGGGTCACCGACTGGTGTCCTCACACCATTAGTAGTCTGCAGCATGTTAAGTATAGAAAGAAAGAGTAAGCATTTGCAAGCTTTTATGGTATATCAATGGAACAATAATTTCATGTTTACTAAATCTAATAATAAAAAACTGGGACTTTTTTTTTTGAGTCAGGGTCTCACTTGGTTACTCAGGCTGGAGTGCAGTGGCACAATCACGGCTCACTGTGACTCTGACCTGCTGGGCTCAGGTGATCCTTCAGTCTCAGTCTCCCAAGAAGCTGGGACAACAGGTACATGCGATCACACCTGGCTAACTTTTTTAATTTTTGAAGAGACAAGGTCTTGCTATTGTTGTCCAGGCTAGTCTTGAACTCCTGGACTCAAGCAATTCTCCTGCCTTGGCCTTCCAAAGTGTTGGTGTTACAGGCGGGAGCCACTGCACCTGGTGGTTAGTATTTTTTTTTTTTTTTTTTTTGAGTTGGAGTCTCACTCTGTCGTCCAGACTGGAGTGCAGTGGCTGCTCCCGGCCACTGCAGCCTCACCTGCTGGGCTCCGGAGATCCTTCCGCCTCAGACTTCCAAGTAGCTGGAACTACGATTTATTGTAGAGATGAGGTCTTGCCAAGTTGCCCAGACGGGTCTCAAACCCGCGGGCTCAAGCAATCCGCTCACCTCAGCCTCCAAAAGGCACGGGATTACAGGCTGAGCCACCGAGCCCGGCCTGTTTACTTCATTTTTAAAGTAATTCATTTTTATTGTATTTTACATAAACAAGATATATATACATATATATAAAATACAATAAAATACATTCGATCTGTGATGGATTGGGGGGCAAAGAACAGTCCTCCCCTCAAAATGCTCTAGTATAAAATGTTAATGCCAAATAACATACAGACCAGGTATTCATGTATGTTTATAATGCTTAAAATTACTGTTTACAACTAAAATTCTATCACATTTATAATATGTATGTCATAAAATATTTTTAAAGGATTGCCTCATATTCCTACTTAAAGTAATTAAAGAATATACTAAGTTCACTAAGTTCTCACTGAAAATAACTGAAATACTAAAAAATCGCTTTCCATATAGAAACAGACTTAGAACAGGGTTTCTCAGCATTGGCACAACTAACAGTCTGAGCCAGATCATTCTTTGTGTGGGGACTGTCCTGTGCATTTTGGGATGTTTAACAGCATCCTGGCTTCAACCCACTAGATGCCAGTAGCACCATGCCCAAAGTTAACCAAAAATGTCTCTAGACACTGTCAAATGTTCTCAAGGGCACACAATCACTGCTGATTGAGAACCACTGACTTACAGGAATTTAAAAACGTATATATGTCCCACTTTTAACTTTGGGACAAGTTATTTTCTTCCTTTTAATTAAGCATTTAATAATTCAGTCTTCAGAATTCATTTGCCCTTCATTATAGTTGAAATTATCTTTTAAAACTATGTTGGAAACATATGAAATCATAATACATCAGATGTGGAAAAAAAGGAAGAAATGTATGTATATTTTACTTATAAAATAAAGAGAAACTTACAAGCTGCAACACAATTAAGGGATATTTTGAAATCCTTTCTCATAGGAACCTTTTATGATAATTTTAATAAGAAGCATACTGAGTGAGGGGGTTTTTCAGAGATATTGGTAATGTTCTGTTTTTTAAGCTGTGTGGTAGATGGGTAGAGCTGTGTGTGTGTGTGTGTGTGTGTGTGTGTGTGTGTGTGTGTGTGTGTGTAAAATATATTCTTTTATAAGATTAAACTTTTTTATAAATAAAAATAATGAGTATCTTCAGAAAGTATATCCCTTTAATTAAATTTGGGAATATTTAAATTTTAAGTAAAAAAATTTTTGATGAAATGCTGTTAGCATATATAATGAATAGTGCAGAAAGTAGCAATTCATAGGAAAAATTTGCAGGAAATAACACTAGAATTGGTCGCTAGAATAATAACAAAGTACTCAGAGTTGGAGTTATAGCTATTCTATTCAGGATTTAGTTTAAAATTTTAACACATCAGTACAAATAAAATATATAATAGTTATTGCAAATTCACATTCCAAAGCTTATATATGCAAAAATCTTAATATGTAATATGCTCTTGTTAATTCAAATACAGCTGTATTAAAAATGTATGACTTTTTGCACTCAATTCACTAGCCAACACAAGATTTGATGCAAATTCAATCTAAAAAATATTTTAAATTTACTATTTTTCGTCCTTAACAGAAAACTATTCACCAACATAAAAGTTATATTATAAAGATTAACCAACACGAAGAATATCAGGTTTTAAGTATCTTAATTTTTAATCATTATATATTGTATGCAATAATTTATACATATGTTTTGGTTCAGAAGTATACTTAAACTTTCACAATAATTTTACTTATTTAGTTCAGCTAAAAAATAAAAACTTGAAAAACACTGTAACAAGACAGACAATACCTGAATAACCCACTGTCGATGCTGCCAGGCATGATAATTCTTTGCATCCTGATTAAGAATATCTGCAATAAACTCAAGCTCCTGAGATGGATCTTTCAGCCATTCCACTAATACTCGCCTATGATGCCTAAAGCCCAGAGAAGAAAGGAGAGAATATTTTTGTTAATTTACCCAAGTACTAAAATATCAGCTACATGTGTTGTATAGGTGATGTGGAAGGACACCCAAAGAAACAAAAATTAATCTCTAATTCTCAAGACTCTACTAGAGAGAAAAGGTAACACAAAGGAAGCAATAAAAGAACACTTTAAAAAGGCTAACGAGCTGAGGAACAGAAACATAAATATGTAAAATGAAATCAGATATACTAGCTTAAAGAAGGTTTATCTCGAGCTAAATCTGGAAGTCTAGAAGAACAGTAATCTTTTCTGTTCTTTAGAGACAGGGTCTGGTTCTGCCACCCAGGCAGGAGAGCAGTAGCACAATCACAGCTTAGTACATAACCTTAACTTCTGGGTTCAAGCAATCCTTCCACCTCAGTCTTCCAAGTAGCTGGGACTATAGGTGTGTTTTGCCACACCCAGACGATTTTTTAATTTTTTACAGAGATGGTGTCTTGCTATGTTGCCCAGGTATTGGAGACCTGCTCCAGTGGGGTCGGGCCCAAAGGGGAGATGAGAGAATCGGTGATAGACAGAGACCACACACCTTTGATGAGGATGGCAATCACTGCAAAACTTTATTGTTCATGAGGCTGTATTTACAATGCTTTTTTTGGCGTAATCTTAACATTATACGTATATTTTTTCAACTAGTTACAATTTAAAACAACATATGATATCTAAAACCCTTTTAGTTGACCTTTAATCTTTAATGATTTAAACAAAAATATCTATTATTTATGCTAACCTTTAACTTTATAATGCTTATGTATCTATTTAATATTTTATAATTGTAACAGCAAATATTGGCGTATGTCCCTAAGGTGTGAAACCTGTTGACGTAAGGCAAGTCGTTTTTACTTTCTTTGAGGGATGTTTTTTAATTTTTTTATTTCATCTTAACTTTTCTATTTTATCTTATAAATCTTATTCTATACTTTAACTCTATTTAAATTTTTATATCTATCATTTTTTTATTTTTATTATGTATCTTACTTATACTTTATATCATCTATGATTTATATATTATCTATTAACCAACACCAGATCTTGTGTCTCGCTTTACACATACTTATTTTTTCTGTTCCCACAGGATTTTAGCCTTTTCAGACATAATCAGAGGTCTACTACGCTTTATATGCTCCCAGGTGGAAACCTCACTGGCTCTGATCTTGCGTCCATTTATCCAAAACCATCTAACAAAATTTTTATCATAAACACCAGTATATGGTAAAAATGGGTCAAACCAATCTAAATTTTGCATACTACTTTTTCCTCTAAGCGCCTACCATATTTTATCATTAATTTTATATCCAACATAATTATCGATTTTCACTATAAAAATAACTTGTCTATTTGATTTAATATCTCTAGTGCTTCTAAGAGGAAAAGGTGGAATAGTGAAACTATTCTCTACAAAATAATTAAACTGTTCAATGTTTCTCTAGAATGGCCTGTCCTGCTGTGTTCAGTTCTGGGAAAGATTTCTTTACGTTCTCATAAAAGGGTGAAACAAATTTTGTCTCAGCTGGGGCGGGGGGAGAGAGAAGCAGAAATCTGCCTTATTTTGGTTAGAGGATTGTTTAAAAGAAGATCAAGCCGGGCTCGGTGGCTCAGCCTGTAACCCGCGCCTTTGGGAGGCTGAGATGAGTGGATTGCCTGAGCCTGCGGGTTCGAGACCTGCCTGGGCAGCGAGACCTCATCTCTACAATCAATCAAAAAATCAGCCGGGCACGGCAGCGCATGCCTGTAATTCCGGCTACTCGGAAGGCTGAGGCAGAAGGATTGCCGGAGCCCAGCAGGCGAGGCTGCGGTGGCCGGGAGCAGCCACTGCACTCCTG
>NW_007248505.1:74718-79229 GCF_000164805.1 Carlito syrichta
GAGTTGAAGTCTCCTCTGTCGCCCAGACTGGAGTGCAGTAGCCGCTCCCGGCTACCGCAGCCTCGACCTGCTGGGCTCCGGCGATCCTTCCACCTCAGCCTTCCAAGTAGCCGAAATTACAGGCATGCACTACCATGCCCGGCTGATTTTTTGATTTATTGTAGATATGAGGTCTCGCTGCCCAGGCGGGTCTCGAACCCACGGGCTCAGGTAATCCACTCACTTCAGCCTCCCAAAGACGCGGGATTACAGGCTGAGCCACCGAGCCCAGCAGAAGAAGTTCCTCTTCTTAAACATCTGTCAGTTTTCCCTATATACAAAGTGGCACCATATAAGCAACTTCTCATTCCACAAGTTAGTGGGCAGAACTGAATTTACAGCTAGCAAGTAGCTATGACACGCTGCAAATTTGTCAAAAGAAGAATTTCCATACTAGAAAAATACTTCTAAGAGCTTTATACTGGGTTTCATTTTTTTTTTTTTTTTTGAGTTGGAGTCTCACTCTGTTACCCAGATTGGAGTGTAGTGGCCGCTCCCGGCCACCGCAGGCTCGACCTGCTGGGCTCCGGCGATCCTTCCACCTCAGCCTTCCAAGTAGCCGGAATTACAGGCATGTGCTACCATGCCCGGCTGATTTTTTGATTTATTGTAGAGATGAGGTCTCGCTGCCCAGGTGGGTCTCGAACCCACGGGCTCAGGCAATCCACTCACCTCAGCCTCTCCAAGGCGCGGGATTACAGGCTGAGCCACCGAGCCCGGCTGGGTTTCATTTTTATAATTTTTTTTAGCTGAAATATTTTTAACAATCTATTAGTCAAAATTTTTTTTAAATTCACTGTGGTTTATGGTTGCACATATCTGTAAATATACTGAAAACCACTGAATTACACTTGTTATATGATTGAATAGCATATGAATTGTATCTCAATACAGCTGATTTTTATTTTTATTTTTTTGAGTTGGAGTCTCACTCTTGTTGCCCACGCTGGAATGCAATGGCACACTCATGGCCACCGCAGCCTCAACCTGCTGAGCTTAGGTGATCCTTCCGCCTCAGCTACCACGCCTGGCTAGTTTTTGTGATTTATTGTAGAGACAAGGTCTCAACAAGTTGCTCAGGCTGGTCTCGAACCCCCAGGCTCAGTCAATTCTCTTGTCTCGACCTACCAAAATGCTGGGATTTCAGACTGAGCCACAGCACCCGGCCCCAGATGATCTTTAAAAATCTATTAGCAGCCAGGTGCCATGGTTCATGCCGTAAATCCTAGAACTTTGGGAGGTTGAAGCAGGAGAATTGCTTGGGCCCAGACTGGGCATCAGTGAAACCTTGTTTCTACAAAACAAACAAACAAAAAAGGGGTGTAATGGCATGCACCTGTAGTCCCAGTTCCTCGAGAGGCTGAGGCTGGAGGATTACTTGAGCCCAGGAGTTTAAGGCTGCAATGAGCCATAAGCATGCCAGTGCACTCCAGCCTGGATGACAGAGAAAGATCCTAACTCAAAAAAAAAAGTCCTATTAGAATATAGCATTCATTATACTAAAAGTGAATAGGCATGACAGGAAAAGGGGGAAGGATTTAATGCTTAAAGAATGACCTATTCCACATGTATGGTAAACTTAAAAATTCACCTTACAGAATATTAAGACACTACCAAGAAGGAAATCCTAGAGAGAAAGGTTTCTAATTATTTTAGACATCTTCCAAGTCAGTAAGCACTAACAGCATTTTATTTTTCCAGGTTCCTGGTAAATTCTATAATTTAGGAAACATTACGAATTTGTTCTGGCCGGGTTCAGTGGCTCAGCCTGTAATCCCAGCACTTTGGGAGACTGAGGCAAGTGGATTGCCTGAGCCCACAGGTTCAAGACCGGCGTGGGCAACTTGGTAAGCCCTCGTCTCTACAATAAAATAAAAAATGATCACTGGGGTCCAGCAGGTCAACACCAGGGTGGCCTTGGGTGTGCCAATGTTCTCCAGTGAGACTCCAACTCAAAAAAAAAAAGAATTAGTTCCTCTGGTATACCAAACTGACTTCTTGGAACAAAAAGTTCACTCTGACATTCTATGATTTAAAGCTTATTAAATACAGGAGTTTGTTTTACAGCATAAGTTTTCATATTTTTTTTTAAGTGATTACTTAATTAGGATACAGGATTTGCATTACATGTACTATACTGGTTATAAAATGAACTAAGAGTGGGCAATTTTAAATGTACCACAATGAAAAAAAAATGGGTTTTCAACTGCAGCTTAGGGCGGTTTTGTGTTCTTTTTCATAACAATAAGTGATGAGGTGTTAATGACAGTGTCTGCAATATCTAAAAAAGAAAAGCTATTTCTCTTTAGTGAGAATTAGATGGGATCAAATACCCAGAATGCTTATGATGTCTGGATTTTATAGCTAGATTTTTATATAAAAACACCTTAATTCCACAGGGTAAATAACTTTTTAGTGAGGGTCTGAAACTCTCTATTTAACTCTTTTCTCACTAAAACAAACTGTTTTACAATACAGTTTCTTAGGGCTGCAACAATCCAGTTATAAACAAAGAGGCTACAGTGGTAAAGTTTTTTTTTTTTGTTTGTTTTTTTTGAGTTGGAGTCTCACTGTCGCCCAGACTGGAGGGCAGCGGCCGCTCCCGGCCATCGCAGCCTCGACCTGCTGGTCTCTGGCGATCCCTCCGCCTCAGTCTTCTGAGTAGCTGGAACTACAGGCATGCGCTACCACGCCCGGCTGATTTTTTGATTTATTGTAGAGATGAGGTCTCGCTGCCCAGGCGGGTCTCGAACCCGAGGGCTCAGGCGATCCACTCATCTCAGCCTCCCAAAGGCGTGGGATTACAGGCTGAGCCACCAAGCCCGGCTTAAAGTTTTTAACTAAATAAAATTCTACAAATGGAAGTCTATACAACAGCTACCAATTCCATACTTTTCCAAATAATGTTATTTACTGTTTTAGTGTTTATTTCCAAGTAACATTACTGAAAACAGTTATGCACAGATAGGTCTACTATGTTCTAATTCTGTGAAAATTAATTATCTGTATATAGTTATATACACCTAGAAGACAGGATTTGACCATGCAGCAGCTGGTCCAGATGGCAGCTCAGGCTCCAATCTGTCCACATTTGGGATGAAGGTGTTCTTTCTCTTGAGGCTTGCCTATGCATTGGAGTCTTCACAACACTAGACCTTTCCTCTATCCTATTTCTCCAGAATTTTCAACCTCTCTCTGTATTAACACTCTCCCCTCACCATGAAGTCTTTACTACCTTGAAAAAACAGTCTGGGTACAGTGGCTCAAACCTGTAATACCAGCACTTTGGGAGACCAAGGTGAGGGGACTGCCTGAGTCCAAAGGTTCAAGAACAGTCTGGGCAACTTGACGAGACCTCACCTCTACAATAAAAAAACAGCCAGGCATGGTAGCGCATGCCTGTAGTTCGGGCTACATGGAAGGCTGAGGCAGAAGAATCAGCTGAGCCCAGCAGATCGATGCTGGGGAGACCGTGAACATGCCATTGCACTCCAGCCTGTTGTGACGGAGTGAGACTGTAACTCAAAAAAAAAAAGAAAAAACAATGAAAACCCTACAGACCTGACTAGCAACTCACAGTGGCTTCACTTCTCGGCAGTTAGGCATCTCTGTCTCCCATTTACAATCCAGCCAACTGCTACATGATTTCCTTCCTCTTCCTGCCTTTCACTCAGCCTGTCACTCACTCACCCCTGGTGGGAGGGCTGGTCATACCTAGGAAAGTCACTGGCACTCATCTAACTAACAAATCCACTGGTGGTCATGTTCAGTCTTCCCATTCTTTGACCTCTCATCAGTAGCTGATATAGTCGTCTGTTCTTCTCATCTTGAAATTCTCTTCTCTTGGATTCTGTGACAACCCTAATTTCTGGTTTCCTTCTTTGGTCACCTTGGCACACTTCTCTGCCTCTTCAGAGATGATGTTCATTTGTGTTCTACTCACAACCTTCTCCTCAGACTCTTCATGAGCCTCCTCAGTCACAGCTATGACTTCAACTGCCACTTCCAGAAAGCAGACAGCCTCCAATCTTGTCATTAACCCTCGCTGCTCACTCCAGAAGAGTATTTTTTCAATCAAGTATGAGACACTATACACAGGTTTTTCACAAGCACAAACTCACTTGTCCAGTACTGACCCCATCTTTTTTTTTCCCAGCAATGTGCTGCTATAGATGGCACCAACATTCATCCAGTTGTCAAGACAAAATAAAGTACAAACTCCATTGCTTTTATGTCCAAAAGCTCTCTTGAATTTATTGTCACCTCTCCCATACTCCCAGCACATCTGAGGGGTTAGAAGTCTTATCCCAGCCGGGCTCGGTGGCTCAGCCTGTAATCCCGCGCCTTTGGGAGGCTGAGGTGAGTGGACTGCCTGAGCCCGCGGGTGTGAGACCCGCCTGGGCAGCGAGACTTCATCTCTACAACAAATCAAAAAATCAGCCGGGCGTGGTAGCGCGCGCCTGTAATTCCGG
>NW_007248505.1:79341-80700 GCF_000164805.1 Carlito syrichta
GAGTGAGACTCCAACTCAAAACAAAAAAAAAAAAAAAGAAGTCTTATCCCTTCTAACTTTCACCACTGTAATGGCCTACCAGCCTCCATGACAGTAAAACTCTTCCAGTCTATCCTCCACCCTCCCATGGGGGTGAGCCTTCTAACAAATCTAATTGTGTTACTTCCTTAAATAAGTTTGTCAAAAGCACTCCACTGCCACTAAGATCAACCCAAACCCCTTATCCATGTTCATCAGATCCTTTATGATCCTATCACTGCCTATATTTCCATGACTCCCCAATGCTCTAATTCCATGGGCTTATAAGCAGTTCCCCTAGGGCATCAAGCTCTTTCATGATTCTGCCCAAAATATTTTCTGTGTCTCAAGGGTCCTTTCTTTCCAACGTCTGCTGGGTACAGTGGCTCACACCTGTAATCCCAGCAATTTGGGAGGTGGAGGCAATAGGAATGCCTGAGCCAAGGAAGTCAAGATCGGCCCTCAGCAACTTGGCAAGACCGTGTCACTACAATAAATCAAACAATTAGCCAGGCATGGTGGCACATGCCTGAGGTTGCAGTTACTCAGCAGGCTAAGGTAGAAGGATTACCTGAGCCTAGCAGGGTGGTGGCTGTGGTGGCCTTGAGCATGCTACTGCACTCCAGCCTGTGCAACAGAGTGAGACTCTGACACACACACACACACACACACACACACAGTCTTCCTTAAATATTAAACATAGAAACAGTAGTGTGTGCATTAGGTCAAAATAGTAGGAACTCCTGTATTATCAGCAGGCAATCAGTGGCAAAAAAAGTAGAAATTGCATACCATATCACATACCACTACCATGCCACAATACACCACACCACCAACCACATACCATACAACACCATCACAACACACACCACCACCACACTGCAACACACACCACACCCTACTCCACATACCATCCATCCCACCTCACACCACACACGTCACAACACCACCATCATCACAGCACACCACACCCTACCTCACTCAATCCATACACCACACCACTATACCACTATCACCACACCACCACCAGCATAACACTCCACACCCCACACCCCATCACATTCCACTCCATCAAATCACACACCACACACCATACCACAGCATCACCATTCCAGCCCACACCACAGCCACAGCAGCAATACCAGTTCCCATTCATGTATTGCTCACTACATGCTGGATACTGTTCAGGCACTTTTATAGTTGTTTTCTGCCCTGCTCCACAAGGTCTCTCTTTTTTCCTACTGTGTTCTACTACCCTCACCCATAACAATCCCCATACTCTTGTCTAACCACAGGGCTTCATTTCTAGAACAATATATCCTTAAAAAACTCTATCATAGC
>NW_007248505.1:80723-84347 GCF_000164805.1 Carlito syrichta
TGTGCCTTTGGGAGGCTGAGGTGAGTGGATTGCCTGAGCCCGCAGGTTCGAGACCCACCTGTGCAAATTGGTGAGACCTCATCTCTACAATAAATCAAAAAAATTAGCCAGGTATGGTAGCACACGCCTATAGTTCCAGCTACTTGGAAGGCTGAGGCGGAAGGATAGCCGGAGCCCAGCAGGTCGAGGTTGCAGTGGCCGGGAGCAGCCAATGCACTCCAGTCTGGGCGACAGAGTGAGACTCTAACTCAAAACACACAAAAAAAAACACAAACAAAAAAACTCTATCATTATGCTTTTCAAACTATTCTTAAAATAACTGATTTTATTATTTGCCTTCCCCTTTAGACTGTGTCTGGGTCATTTTTGTATCACCAGCACCAATGGAAATTGTCTGAATAAACAAATAAATAAAATATCAAATACTAGAAAATGATTTGAGTACACTGAATAGAAAAGATTTTTCAGATTTTTTACTCACATTTTTTCTGACACTAGCAGTTTTGCACACTGAGTTGACGCCTATAATCCTAGCACTTTGGGAGGCCAAGGTGAGAGGACTGCCTGAGTCCATGGATTTGAGACCAGCCTGGAAAACCTCACAAGACCTCATCTCTATAATAAATCAAAAAATTAGCCAGGCGTGGTAACACACACCTATAGTTCCAGCTACTTGGAAGGCTGAGGCAGAAGGATCACCTAAGCCCAGCAGGTCAGGCTTGTGGTGACCTTGAGCATGCCAGTGCACTCTAGCCTGGGTGACACAGTAAGACTCCGAATCAAAATAATAATAATAATAATAACAGCTAATATTTGAATGTTAATTATGAATCAGGCACCATCCTGAGCACCCATCATAAAGTTGTCTCATTTAACCTTTCACAATCCTATGAGGCAGGTAACATCAGCTCCAATGTAAAGTATTATAATTACAAAGAAAAAAACACTATAATCTCATCATCCATTGGCAAGTAGTATTAGCATAGTGACATATTTCTTCCCTATTTTCATCTTACCAAACTTGGTAGTTTTTGGGCTGTTCCTCAATTATTGCAGTGATGTAGTTCATTTCCTCATGGAGGTCTTTCTGAAGTGACTTTAAGAGAACTCTCCGAAAATGCCTATAGCAAACAAACATTCAAAGTCTCATTACTCCACATAAGTTGCCTATTAAAAGTAACAAAGCTGCCGGGCTCAGTGGCTCAGCCTGTAATCCCGCGCCTTTGGGAGGCTGAGGTGAGTGAATTGCCTGAGCCCGTGGATTCGAGACCCACCTGGGCAGCCAGACCTCATCTCTACAATAAATCAAAAAATCAGCTGGGCATGGTAGCGCATGCCTATAATTCCAACTACTCGGAAGGCTGAGGCGGAAGGACCGCCGGAGCCCAGCAGGTTGAGGCTGCGGTAGCCGGAAGCGGCCACTGCACTCCAGTCTGGGTGACAGAGTGAGACTCCAACAGAAAAAAAAAAAAAAGTAACAAAGCTAACCGGGCTCGGTGGCTCAGCCTGTAATCCCGTGACTTGGGAGGCTGAGATGAGTGGATTGTCTGAGCCCATGGGTTAGAGACCCACCTGGGCAACTTGGTGAGATCTCATCTCTACAACAAATCAAAAAATTAGCCGGGTGTGGTAGCGCAAGCCTATAGTTCCAGCTACTTGGAAGGCTGAGGCGGAAGGATCGCCGGAGCCCAGCAGGTTGAGACTGAGGTGGCCGAGAGCAGCCACTGCACTCCAGTCTGAGTGACAGAGTGAGATTCCAACTCAAAAAAAAAAAAATAGCACATAGATGTTTCAGGAAATGTACAAATGCACTTGAAGTTTCTTTGGGCTATATAGTCAATTATTTCTTAAAAGTTAAGAAACTGGGTTGGGCACAGTGGCTCAAGCCTATAATCCCAGCACTTTGGGAGGCCGATCCGAGAGGACTGCATGAGTCCACGGGTTCAAGACCAGCCTGGGCAACTTGGTGAGACCTCATCTCTACAATAAATTTTCAAAAATTAGCTGGGTATGGTGGTGTGCACCTGTATTTCTAGCTACTTGGAAGGCTGAGGTGGAAGGATTGCCTGAGCCCAGCAGGTCGAGGCTGCAGTGGCCGTGAATGTGCCATTGCACTCCAGCCTGAATGACAGAGGGAGACTCTGACTCAAAAAACAAACAAAAAATTGCATATTAAAGACATAAAATAATGAAATATATTGAGGATTCCAGTTAAACAAAGTAGATTAAATAAATGGTTTTATTCTTACTCCCTAATAAAACCCCACTAACATGACAATTCATTTCAATAGAAACATGATACTTTATATATATTAGAGAGTCTGGGAGACAAATTACTTATTGGCACAAAGAAAATGAAACTAAACAAGACATTCTGTTAAAGGGAATGTAACTATACTCTAAAACATGAGTCAGCATAAACTGATTACTCATCTGTGATAGAAGGAGAGTAGTGGAGAATTAACTGTCTTTCATAGAAGAAATAGATAAAAAAATAAAAAATAACTAAGCATATTATTTTATTATGTAGAATAAGAAGGTTAATTGAAGAAAAAACACCTAAGGGTTGCTGCCTCTTGAAGTGGGATTGGTGGTGGGAGGGAATAAGCCAGATTGCTACTTTTCATTCAGCTTCTGACTTTTAAACCTGTGTGAATTATTTTTATCAAAACTAAAGTTCAGTTAAAACAAAGAAAAGAAAAAAAAAAGAAAAGCCATTCAAACTAAAGCATGAGACAGTTAAGCAGGAAATGTTATTGGCGTATATTACTTACCACACTGTGTAATTGGCTGCATTTAACTCAATAGCATCCCGGGTTAGTTTGAAAGCTCGTTCACTTCTTTCATCACGCTGCAGAACAGCCCGGAAATAATCATACACATCTCTAACTGTAGACAGAACACACAAACACATGAGAACTAATTTTCTTACTTAAAGCTAGCACTGTAATAAAAAATATACCTGCATGGAATGCTATTTATATAACTTATACCAATAAACAAAATGATTGTGGCTGCCACCCTGATAATACTGTAATATCACAGCCACAAAAAGCACGGGCTACATATGTACAGCCATGATTACAGCTTAGATGCATATATGTAGGTTAACGTTTGACTCCAAATCTCCCAAAAACCTTATATATAAAAATAAAGAGTGCATATATTCAAATATATTCATATAGCTGTTTTCCTCAAATTTTATTTAGACCAGTTTTTTTTGTTTGTTTGTTTGTTTGTTTTTTTGAGTTGGAGTCTCACTCTGTCGCCCAGACTGGAGTGCAGTGGCCGCTTCCGGCCCCGCAGCCTCGACCTGCTGGGCTCCGGCGATCCTTCCGCCTCAGCCTTCCGAGTAGCCGGAATTACAGGCGCGCGCTACCACGCCCGGCTGATTTTTTGATTTACTGTAGAGATGAGGTCTCGCTGCCCAGGCGGGTCTCGAACCCGTGGGTTCAGGCAATCCACTCACCTCAGCCTCCCAAAGGCACAGGATTACAGGCTGAGCCACCAAGCCCGGCTTGTTTGTTATTTTAGTTGGAGTCTCACTCTGTCGCCCAGACTGGAGTGCAGTGGCACGCTCCCGGCCACCACAGCCTCGACCTGCTGGGCTCCGGCGATCCTTCC
>NW_007248505.1:84367-85079 GCF_000164805.1 Carlito syrichta
AGTAGCCAGAACTATAGGCATTTTCTTATTTATTGTAGAGATGAGGTCTCACCAAGTTGACTGGGCTGGTCTTGAACTTGCAGGTTCAGCCAATCCACTCCCCTTGGCCAACCAAAACAGCCATGCCCAGCTAATTTTTCTTTTTTCTATTCATATTTTTTAATTGGTCTCACCAGGATGTCCACATGGATCGACATCCTGCAGTCACAATCAATCCAATAGTCTTAGCCGGTTAGGACTTACTCAGCCTGTGTGAGGTAGATAGACCACTTTAATAATTGAAAGTATACTATACATTAGAAAAAACATTACAGGCCGGGATCAGTGGGTCAGTATGTAATCCCAGGCCAAGACAAATGGATTGCCTGAGCTTGCAGGTTGGAGATCCACCTGGGCAACTTGGCAAGACCTCATCTCTACAATAAATCCAAAAAAGAAAAATTAGCCGGGCATGGCAGTACACACATGTAGTTCTGGCTACTTGGAAGGCTGAGGAGGAAGGATCGCCAGAGCCCAGCAGGTCGAGGCTGCAGTGGCCGGGAGCGTGCCACTGCACTCCAGTCTGGGCGACAGAGTGAGACTCCAACTCACAAAAAAAAAAAGAATGCCTTGCTACCCTGCACAGTGACTCACTCCTATAATCCCAGCACTTTGGGAGGCCAGGGTGAGAGGATTGCCTGAGCCCACGGGTTCGAGACCAGCCTGGGCAACT
>NW_007248505.1:85099-91076 GCF_000164805.1 Carlito syrichta
CAGGCAATCCACTCACCTCGGCCTTCCAAAGCGCGGGATTACAGGCTGAGCCACTGAGCCTGGCCTAGACCAGTTTTTTAACTGAAAGTATACCCAATGTTAGAAAAAACAGTACAGGCCGGGCTCAGTGGCTCAGTCTGTAATCCCAGGCCAAGACAAATGGATTGCCTGAGCCTGCAGGTTGGAGATCCACCTGGGCAACTTGGCAAGACCTCATCTCTACAATAAATCCAAAAAAGAAAAATTAGCCGGGCATGGCAGTACACACATGTAGTTCTGGCTACTTGGAAGGCTGAGGAGGAAGGATCGCCAGAGCCCAGCAGGTCGAGGCTGCAGTGGCCGGGAGCGTGCCACTGCACTCCAGTCTGGGCGACAGAGCGAGACTCCAACTCACAAAAAAAAAAAAAGAAGAAACAGTACAAAAAGGTTCACATTCAATTTCCATGACACGAAATTCCCAGTCCTCCTCCTCAGAAGCAACCACTGTTAACTAATTCCAAATATTCCAAGTATATTCTTCCAAATATATTCTATGTATATACAAGTATAAGGCCTAATTCCATCCTTCATTTTTTTGTACAAATGAGATCATATCACACTCAATATTTTGGGCCTTGTTTTTTAAATCATACACCCACTGCACTCCAGTCTGGGTGACAGAGTGAGACTCCAACTCAAAAAAAAAAAAAAATTTTTTTTCTTTGGTAGATACAAGGTCTGGTTAGTTTCCTAGGTTAGTCTCTAACTCCTGAGCTCTAGCAATCCTCCTGCCTTGGCGGCATAAAGTGCTGGAATTACAGGTGTGGATTGTCTTATATATTGCTATATGTGTACAAAGCATCCAAGGATATCTACTGGAAAACTTGATTACATTAAAAAAGAAATTGAGACCTGAGAACTGGGTACAGTGGCACACCTGCAGTCCCAGCTACTCAGAAGGCTGAGACAGGAGGACTGCTTGAGCTCAGGAGCTCAAGACCAGCCAAGGCAAAAAAATAGCAAGATTCTGTCTCCTTAAAAAAAAGAAAGAAAAAGAAAACTGAGCAGCAGGTCATATAAGAACCCCTCATTTATAAACAAATTAGGACAGAAGTTGTGGGTGACCTGGAAACCACTACTTACAACAGGTATCTGAAGTGAAAGCAATCTTGTAGCCCTGAGCCTTTAACCTGTGGTTCTGTGTAAATCTGGGTAGCTGGTGTTAGAAATGAATTAAATTGTATGACAATTAGTTGATGTCTACAGAGAATTACCTGGTGTGAAAAACCCTAACATTTGATGTCAGGAGTATTCTGACTACAGAGAAACAGTTTTTCTTTTAGACTATCATCCCAAAAGAGAAAAGTATCAGACAAGAACATTAACAATTATACTTCTTTACAAATTCTGATATACAAAGGTTACCTGCTTCTAAACACTATCTTTAAAAAATTTAATTTAGTGAGTGGATTGCCTGAGACCGTGGGTTCGAGACCCGCCTGGGCAGGCGAGACCTCATCTCTACAATAAAATCAAAAAATTAGCCGGGCGTGGTAGCGAGCGCCTGTAATTCCGGCTACTCGGAAGGCTGAGGCGGAAGGATCGCCGGAGCCCAGCAGGTCGAGGTTGCGGTGGCTGGGAGCGGCCACTGCACTCCAGTCTGGGCAAAAGAGTGAGACTCCAACTCAAAAAAAAAAAAAAAAAAAATTTAATTTAGCTGGGAGTGTTGGCTTACGTCTGTAATCCCAGCACTTTGGGAGGCCAAGGCGAGAGGACTGCCTGAGTCCAGAGGTTCAAGACCAGTCTAGGCAACTTGGTGAGACCTTGTCTCTATAATAAATCAAAAATTAGCTGGGCGTGGTGATACACACCGGTAGTTCCAGTTACTTGGAAGACTGAGGCAGAAGGATCCCCTGAGCCCAGCAGGTGTGCGGTGGCTATGAGTGTAGCACTACTCCAGCCTGGGCGACAGAGTGAGACTCCAACTCAAAAAAAAAAAGAAAAAAACAAATTAAATTTAATTTATTCCAAGGCAAAACTTAGAAAAAATAAAAATGTCAGACTCTGAAATATTATGGAGTTATTAAGAACCAAGCTTCCAATAATTTCATACCTATAACTAAATGTTTGTAACATGTTAACTTGCTGTAAAATGCATATATACATTATTTTACACACACAAGTCTATGTGCACGCACACACGCGCGCGCGCCACACACACACACACACACACACACACACACACAGGGGACACAAAAAAATGGAATTATCTTTTGGAAGACAGGACCCTTGTAGAATTCAGAATTTGTTTCTCCAGATCAAATGGTCAACCAGAGTTTTTATGTGGAAGTTTTGAGAAGACTGCATCATGATTTGTGGAAGAAACATCCTGAGTTTTGGCAAACAGGTGAATGGTTCTTCCACCATAACAACGTACCTTCCCACACCACAATGAATGTTCAGCAGTTTTTTATCAAAAACAGCATGACCTTCGTGCCCCACCCTCCCTATTCACTCAGTCTCACCCCAAGCGACTATTGTTTCCCTGTATGAAAAAAAGTCCTCAAAGGGAAACATAATGCCAATTTGGAAGAGGAGAAATAAAAAATGGCAGACACACTAAAAGGCATCAAAATTGACAAGTTCAAAAATTGTTTTAAAGCAGTGGAAAAAGTGTCTCCACAGGTGTATTGCATCAAACAGAGAATGCTTTGAAGATGACTGAAGTTTAAACATGTAAAAATAAATACACAACTTTTTATAAATAAATTCCAGGGGTTTTTGGGCTTCCCCTCATACATGTATGTTTTCATGTATGAACACTTAAAATAATTAGTTGGGAGGCCATCAGACTGAGGTCGTTTCGGAGTCTTGGGTTCTTACATAAGCAACCAAAATCCAACTCTATGTAAACAACAAAATGAAACTTAACATTAAAATATTATTATAATTTAAAAGTTATAAACTTAAAATGTTGTCATACCTAAAGTTTCTAAAACCAGGCCAACACTGTTTCTGAGATCTGTCCATGTTATAATAGATCTAAATCTTCTTAAGGATTATATAATATTCAGTTGCATAACAATGACAATTTTATCAGTTTCTCCAAAAGATAGGTATATAGTTGGTTCCGGTTATCTTTTTCAAAAAATGCTGCAAATTATAGTAGCTAACAAATACAGTGCTTACTATGAACCAGACACTGTTCTATAATTTTATGTGACTAATTCACTCCATCTATAAGGTAGCAACTTTTTATAAAGTACCTACCATAATTGTCATTTTAAGTAAGTGGAAACATAGAGATTAAATAACTTGTCCAAGGTTACAGAGCCAGTGAAAAGTGAAATTAGAATTTGAACCAGGTGATCTGGCTCCAAAGTCTGTGCTTTCAACTTCCTAGTGCATATCTCTTCATACCATGAGCCAGGGTGAACCCAGAATTTACAGTAAGCAGCAGCACTACTAGTTCATAAGATATGAGCATTTTCTGATTTTAATAGATATACTATACTGCTTTCTAAAATGGCTAAACATATGAAAACTATCACCTGAAATGTATAAATCTATTCATATCTTAATACTTGATATCATAAGACAATTTTCATTTCTGCCATTTAAATCATGGGTAGAAAATGGCATCCTTGGCCGGGCTCAGTAGCTCAGCCTGTAATCCCAGCACTTTGGGAGGCCGAGGCGAGTGGATTGCCTGAGCCCGCGGGTTCAAGACCAGCCTGGGCAAGCCAGCGAGACCTTGTCTCTACAATAAAATAAAAAATAGCCAGGCGTGGGAGCGCACGCCTGTAGTTCCAACTACTTGGAAAGCTGAGGCGAAAGGATCACTGGAGCCCAGAATGTCGACACTGCGGTGGCCATGAGCATGCGTGCCACTGCACTCCAGCCCAGGCGAAGGAGTGAGATTCCAACTCAAAAAAAAAAAAAAAAAGAGAGAGAAAGAGAAAATGGCATCCTCATTTAATCTGCACCTTTCATTCCTAATGAAAATGAATTTTTTTCCCTATTTACTACTCAATGGAATTTTCTGTAACATAACAGTTCAGTCTTTGTCCATTTTTGATTAGATTGTCCTTTTGCCTTTTGTAGAAATTCCTTACAAAATTCTGAATACAGCAACTGCACCAAGCCAATCAATTATTTTTTATAAAGTGTATTTTCTCCCATTTATACTGCTGCCTGCTTTTTAACTTGTTAATTCATGGTTTCTTTTGTCTATGTTTTAAATTTTGATACATCTATTAATGTTTGACAGGTCAAATGTATCTTTTCCATTGTGGTTTTTAATCATGGCATGTGTAAGAATTTAAAAATGTTAATTTTATACTTTGCAGAAAAAGGTTCATCATCTACCCCCAAAAGAAACGTATGACTATATCAGTTTCCCCAACATCTTTGTTATAAGTATTTATATTTCCCTGATCACTAGTGAGGTTAACATCTCTTTACAGATATTTCTATTTCATTAACTGCCTCTCAGAGCATGGAAGTTTTGCTTTTTTTTTTTGAGTTGGAGTCTCACTCACTCTGTCGCCCAGACTAGAGTGCAGTGGCGCAGTGGCTGCTCCTGGCTACTGCAGCCTCTACCTGCTGGGCTCCAGCAATCCTTCCACCTCAGCCCTCCAAGTAGCTGGAACTACAGGGGCACGCTACCACACGCGGCTAATTTTTTTATTTGTTGTAGAGATGAGATCTCACCAAGTTGCCCAGGCAGGTCTCGAACCTGCAGGCTCAGGCAATTCACTTACCTCAGCCTCCCAAGGCGTGCAATTACAGGCTGAGCCGCTGAGCCACCGAGCACGGCTAAGTTTTGCATTTTTATGCAGTTATATTTCCTGACCTTTTTCTCAATCAATACTGAGGTTTACACCTTGCCTAACAATACCTTCTCCAATCCAAAAATGAAAAATTATTCTCTTATATTTGCTTTTAGAATGTTTACAGTTTTGTTTCAGAACTTTAATGCATCTGTAATTTATTTTCATGTAAGACATGAGATAGGTACAATTCTGCTTTTATCTAAATGCACAGCCAACTGTTTCAAACAGTTATTTGATTAAACAATCTTTTTCATAGAGGCATGAAATGTCCTTTTTATCACATTTTAAGTTCTCATATGTATTGATGATCTATTTTTGGAGTCTTTATTAATCTACTTATTTCTGCACCAGTTTCACACTTTTGTTATTAAGTTTGGTAACATAGTTCCACATTTAATAAAGCAAACCCCTATACCATTATTCTTCCTTTTCAAATGTTTCTTGCCATGATTTCATAATTTTTTTAAAAAAGTTTTTTGTAAAAGAAGAATAATCTTGCATAATAAAGCCTTAACTGAAAGAAATACATATATATAATTATAAAATTATCGTTCCATTTTATTCATTTACCCTTTTTTAGAACTAACAATTAACATTTGTATGACCTTCAACTTACAAAGCATTTTCACATTATGAAAGAATACTTTGTCAAAGAAAATAATCCACTCATTTTAATATCATTAAATATATTCCAACAGAGCCTAATACTTCATTGCCAAAATATATTTTTAAATGCAGATGTTTCAGCAACAAGAGTTTATTCTAAAGATAACAGTAACCCATTTATGCTGTATTTTATATGCAGATTAAACAGTAAATGAAAAGCACAATCACACAGTAGCTATTATTATAACATTTATTATTTAGAATATGACCATTCGTTGGACAAAATAAAACATTTAATCACAAAAATAAATTTAAAAAAACACAAAATGAACTCATCTTAAATCACTCAACATCTTATTACACAACAATCTGTCTTGCTACATAGTTGTGAATTTCAACTCTACTACTAAGTTTGACTTACTTATCTTTTCCTAATAAAAACAAATTTACAGCCGGGCTTGGTGGCTCAGCCTGTAATCCCACGCCTTTGGGAGGCCGAAGTGAGTGGATTGCCTGAACCCGTGGGTTCGAGACCCGCCTGGGCAGCAAGACCTCAT
>NW_007248505.1:91096-97813 GCF_000164805.1 Carlito syrichta
GCGTGCCTGTAATTCCGGCTACTCAGAAGGCTGAGGCGGAAGGATCGCTGGAGCCCAGCAGGCGAGGCTGCGATGGCCGGGAGCGGCCACCGCACTCCAGTCTGGGCGACCGAGTGAGACTCCAACTCAAAAAAAAAAAACAAAACAAAAAAAAACTTACATTTTTCACTGTAGATGATCTGGACCACTGGATTAGGACCATCATTCTGTGGCACTGGATCTATATCAGCCCATTCTGATCTGTCCCTGAAAAGATACATTTTCCTGTTGGTAGTTATATTCAAACACATTAAAAGAAAATGAACTCTGGTGTTTTTTAAAAATTGCAACAAATTACACTTACATCAATACTAGTAACTTTTAAAGATCTTAAATGTAATCATGGTGGATTCTTCATAATAAATTTTGTCACTTTGCTTTACATATGAAACTTTTAAAGTAAAAATAAAACAATCGTGATTTTAAAAAGTTAATCACTCAAGAGTTTTCAAATTTAAAATTTAATAAGTGGAAAACATGTTTTGTGGCAAGTACATGACAGTTTTAACTTAGAAGTCAATCTAATTAATTGATCTAAGACTCTTTGGGGTCAGTCAGCATTTTTTTTTTTTTTTTTTGAGTTGGAGTCTCACTCTGTCACCCAGGCTGAAGTGCAGTGGCACGCTCACGGCCACTGCAGCCTCAACCTGCTGGGCTCAAGCAATCCTTTCACTTCAGCCTTCCAAGTTGCTGGGAACACAGGTGTGCACCACCATGCCTGGCTAATTATTTTGATTTACTGTAGAGATGAGGTCTCACCAAGTTGCCCAGGCTGGTCTCGAACCCAAGGGTTCAGGCAATCCTCTCACCTTGGCTTCCCAAAGTGGTAGGATTATAGGCATGAGCCACTGCACCTGGCCCAGTCAGCATTTTTAAAAACTTGAGTAACAAATGTACTAAGAACTGACATTTTAAAAATAAAAGCAAGCACTACTAGTTCACTGCGTACTAGAGCCCAGGTGGTCATTAATAAGAGAGCAGGCTCTGGATTCAGACAACTGCGTAAATGAGTTCTAAGAAAGCTGGCTCTACCACTTACCAATATGAACTTAAGAAAGTCACTTAAGGCGGGCTCGGTGGCTCAGCCTATAATCCCGCGCCTTTGGGAGGCTGAGGTGAGTGGATTGTCTGAGCCCGTGGGCTCGAGACCCGCCTGGGCAACTTGGCGAAACCTCATCTCTACAATAAATCAAAAAATTAGCCCAGCGTGGTAGTGCGCGCCTGTAGTTCCAGCTACTTGGAAGGCTGAGGCGGAAGGATCACCAAAGCCCAGCAGGTCGAGGCTGCGGTGGCCGGGAGCGGCCACTGCACTCCAGTCCGGGTGACAGAGTGAGACTCCAACTCAGGAAAAAAAAAAAGAAAGTTACTTAACTTCTCTGGGCCTGTTTCTTCATTTATAAGGTGGGGATGATAATACTGTATTACGGACCAATCTTAAAAGGTTGTTTTGAGGATTAAATGAGAAAACAGATGGCAAGCACTTAAAACACTCATAGCATACAAGAAGTATTCAATGAATAGTACTCATCATCAATGCTAAAACAGTGTAGTGGCAGCAACGTGTGTTTACAGGAATTTCCATGTGAACTGCCCAGTATGACCAAATGTTTTACGCTTTTACTTATATCCTTTTCCTCTCAAACACTCTTTACTTCTCTATACTTGATCAGCTATTGACAGCAGAGATCCTGTGGCGTCCAGACAATCCTGAAATTGTGTCCCTCACACAAGAAGAAATACAAGGGAAAACAGTCACCGGAGATATGAAACCTAGAGCCCGAGGAAGTGGCACAGGAAAAGTAAAGCTATTTAGTCACTGGGAAATCAGAAACAGTCATGTGAAAAACCTGAATATTTCACAATCCAGTGAGGGTTTGAAGGTTATGGGGCCACTAATTTAATGTTTAAATCAATAAAACATTAATGTTTACTGGCGTAATATTCTAAGTCACTACACTAACTCCAATTTTAAAAATCTGATTAGTGACTTTCGCTCATCCATAAAATCAAGGTAGATAAAGTCATCTAATGGGTTTACCCAGAACTACAGAAGAGTTAAGACGTAAGGCGATTGTGTCTGCAGGTTCCCAAGGAACTAGAGACTTAGCATTTTTGTCTAAAGCCAGGAACGGGTGGGGATGGAAAAGGGTGTTGGCAAAGGCGGGGAGGAGGCGAGAATTACAGCAGCCGCTACTACACATCTCTACGAGGCGACGTGCGGTGCTCACGAGAGTAAGACATCGCTCCGTCAGCCCGGCTGATACTAGGCGCTAAAACACTGGTTGTCCTGAGAGCCCTCACGATGCGTCTGGGACGGCGTTCGGGGGACATTAAGAAGGCGGGAAACCACGACACCTGAACACCGAAGCGCGCCGGACAGCGCTCAGCGGTCTCCACGCGCCCGCACCAGGCGACAGGTCGGGACGTCGCGGGTGCCCACCCCGCCGCCCGCGCGGCCTCTGGGCGCGACCTCTGAAGGCGCAGGCTGCAACGCGGCGGCGGACGCCCAGAGCTGGAGGCGGGTCACGGGCGGAGCAGGCCAAGGGTCAGGGCGTCCCGCGCCAGGGCCAGCTGCGGGGCGTTACCTGTACAGGACGTAGGTGGGCGAGTCCAGGCAAAGAAAGCCGTCGTCCATAGGGGAGGCCACCGCCCCCCCGGCCTCGGCCGCCATCGCCTCCTCCGGCGGCTGCTGGGCTGGCGGTGGATGCGGCTGAGGCGGCGGCTGCTCTGGCTGACCTGGCTCGCCGCCCTGCGCCGCCTCCCCTACTCCCTCGGTGGCCGCCATCTCGCCTCGGTCCGCAGCGGAGTTGGCGACGGAGGACCCTCCTCTCCGAGGCCCCGCCCCCTCGTCTCTTCTCTACCGGCCTACTTCCGGTTCTCTGGGATCCGGTGGTAGAGATGCGGGCCAGAGCGCCCGGAGCAGGGGCACACTTCCGTTTCTTTTACTTTTTCTGCCATAGAGATGCAGGCTGGAGCGCCCAGGGCTGAGGCTCACTTCCGGTTCTCGCTTTTTTTCCACAATAGAGATGCGGGCCAGAGCGCCCGAGAGTGCGGCTGGTTCTGAGCGTTTGGGCGGTCTGATGTGATCTGGTGCGGCGGACCCCAACACTCTTCCGGGGGTCTTCCCTTGCGTCTTCCTGTCTTCTAACCCTCCTTGGACGTGTCCCTTCAGAACTTGTTGGTGCCTTATCGGCCCTGGCAGGGGAGATGGTTCCTTCTCCCGGACAGAGCTGTAGCTGTAGCTGAGATAGGCAGACGGCCCATCACCCTGTCAGCAGGGCTGACCCGTATTGCACATAAAGCTTGTAAGGGCCCTTCTGTTCGTGCACACATTGTATGCTAAGAATTTATAAAGCATAATTTCACTAATCCAGTAAGTTAAATTTCAGATTATACAAGTGAGAATATTACAGAAAGAGAAATTAATACATTACAGAATACATGAATAGATTACAGAAAGGAAAATGCTCTTCTGTATGTCGTCTAAAGGGAGGCATTCATTTAACAAATATTCATTGACCTTTAGTTGTGTGCCATGCTTGCTCAGCAGCAAAAAATACCAATCTCTCAGCGGTCATGGAGTTCACGTTTTAGTAAGGGAGATGTTGATACATAATACTGTATCTGTCAGGTAGCACGAGTGCTGCTAAGAAAGATGGAGCTGCAGGCCACTGCAGCACGTTCAGCTCTTACAGAGCCGGGCAAGGCAGGGCCGCCGCTTGGGCAAGGCAGGGTCACGGCTTGGGCAATTATGCCCCCTGAGGAAAAATCACTCCCCGTGGCAAAGGACAGCCTGAGAAGGCAAGAGGCAAAATCTCCTCCTCCTTATTCCCCGTGGCAAAGGACAGCCTGAGAAGGCAAGAGGCAAAATCTCCTCCTCCTTATTCTTTGTGCAGACTTGTCGCGAAGACCAGGAGAATGAGCACCTAGATGCTTTAGTGAATTTCTCACCATTTTCTAAATACCGGCAGAGGTGGGAGAGACCACGTTTGCTAAAGAGAAGGGAGATTTTGAAGGCAAGGCAGAGGTGAACAAGGCCCTCTATGAACAAAAAATGAAAACTTAAACCCTCCTAAAGGGAAACCAAAAAAATTCATGGATCCCGATGCACCCAGTAGGCTTCCTTTGGCCTTTTTCTCGTTCTGTTCTAAGTATTGCCTACAAATCAAAGGAGAACATCCTGACCTTTGTAGTGGTGTTGAAAAGAAATAGGGAGAAATGTGGAGAACACTACTGCAGAGGACAAGCAGCCTTATGAAGTGAAGCCTGTGACACTGAAGGGAAAATTACAAAAAGAATATTGCTGTATACCGAAGTAAAAAAAAAAAAAAAAACATACAGCAAAAAGGGGAGTCATCAAGGCTGAAAAAAGCAAGAGAAAGAAGAGGAGAAAGTTAATGAATAAGTTGGTACTAGTATAGTGTTTTTCCTGTCTGTAAAGCATTTAGCCCCTGTGAACACAACTCACTCATTTTTAAGAAAAAAAATTGAAAATTTTTTTATTTTTTATTTTTTGTAAGAAAGTAGGATTTATTGAGAAGACAGGGGAAGGGTGCTGGGAGCCAGCCTTAGAGGCCTTCACATTGACAGAGTGCAGAAGGCCAAAAACCCCAGGTTGCAGGGCAACTCTGGGCAGCTGTTGTTCCTGCTTCTTCTACCTTCACTCTCGATCTTGCCACTGGAAGCCTGGATGTTGGAAGATGTAAAGAGTTCTATATGGGAGAAATAATTCTTACCAAATGGTAGTACGTAGTAAAGGAAGGATTTGTTTTGTTAGAAGTATACTCTTCCAGCCAGGCTCGGTGGCTCAGCCTGAGGAGGCTGAGGTGAGTGGATTGCCTGAGCCTGAGTGTTCGTAGACCCGCCTGGGCAACTTGGCGAGACCTCATCTCTACAATAAATCAAAATGAGCCGGGCGTGGTAGCGCGTGCCTGTAGTTCCAGCTACTTGGAAGGCTGAGGCGGAAGGATCACCAGAGCCCAGCAGGTCGAGGCTGCGGTGGCAACAGAATGAGTCTGGGCAACAGAATGAGACTCCAACTCAAAAAAAAAGAAGTATACTCTTCCATTAAGAGCACTCTTGGCCTTATTTTCCCTTTGTTAAGAAAGTCTACAATTTTGGTTAGGGATTGTGACTAAGATCAATTGAGCCTGGAGAGCCTTTTGTTTTACAAACGTTGAAGCCCATTCTCCCTGACAAGGGATAATTGACGCAGATTGTAAATAACAGGTGTGACAATATGGAAATCGAGTCAGGCCAACTTGCAATTAAGAGACCTTGAGAATGTTGCTTTACCCCAGTTAATTGCAAATTGATGTGTCACAGGTGTAACTTACAAAACAGGATAAAGATACATTGAATTAAAACTGATTGTCTTGAAAATGACAAGCCGAGCTCAGTGGCTCAACCTGTAATCCCGTGCCTTTGGGAGGCTGAGGTGAGTGGATTGCCTGAGCCCACGGGTTCGAGACCCACCTGGGCAACTTGGCGAGACCTCATCTCTACAATAAATCAAAAATCAGCCGGGCGTGGTAGCGCGCGCCTGTAGTTCCAGCTACTTGGAAGGCTAAGGCGGAAGGATCGCTGGGGCCCCGCAGGTCGAGACTGGGGTGGCCGGGAGCGGCCACTGCACTCCAGTCTGGGCGACAGAGTGAGACTCCAACTCAAAAAAAAAAAGAAAACGACAACCATGTTTTCGCCTGAAGCCAAAATCTAGGGTATAAAAGGAGTTGAAAAAGGCAATAAATCAGCATTTGTCCTGCTTGCAGCAGAGTCAGGTGTCCGTTTTCTCTCCTGCGCGGAAGCCTTCTCTTCTTCAGGAAACCTGGACCTGCTGGAGCTGGTCTCCGGCAGAAGGGGACCTGAAGGGGTTCAAAAAATTGAAATTTAAGAAAAAAATAACAGTACCATATGTTCTCACTCATAAGCAGACCTTGAACAATTATCACACTACTATAAGAAAGGGACTGCCAGTGGTGGGAAACTGCCAGGGGAGGGGAGGGGACACCTCATCAACAAGGGTACCTGCATAATCAACATTTGTATACCTAACCCTGAACTGTACCCCACATAAATGTTAAAAAAAAGAAAAAATGAATTTTTTTTTTTTTTGAGTTGGAGTCTCGCTCTGTCACCCAGACTGGAGTACAGTGGTCAAGAGCGGCAACTGCCGCTTCAACCTGCTGGGCTGCGGCATTCCTTCCGCCTCAGCCTTCCAAGTAGCTGGAACTACAGGCACGCGCTACCACACCTGGCTAATTTTTGATTTATTGTAGAGATGAGGTCTCACCAAGTTGCCCAGGCAGGTCTCGATCCCGTGGACTCAGGTAATCCACTCACTTCGGCCTCCCAAAGCGCTGGGGTTACAGGCTGAGCCACCGAGCCCGGCCGAAAAAATGAATTTTTAAACAGAACAGTTTTCCTACCAAATATGTCCAAAGGAGTGAAATGCCGAAATGGAATAATTTAATGAAATAATCTTAGTGAGCCGGGCTCGGTGGTTCAGCCTGTAATCCTGTGCTTTGGAAGGCTGAGGTGAGTGGATTGCCTGAGCCTGTAGGTTCAAGACCCGCCTGGGCAACTTGGTGAGACTCATCTCTACAATAAATCAAAAAATTGGCCGGGCGTGGTAGCGCGCGCCTGTAGTTCCAGCTATTTGGAAGGCTGAGACGGAAGGAT
>NW_007248505.1:97833-101791 GCF_000164805.1 Carlito syrichta
AGGCTGCGGTGGCTGGGAGCGGCCACTGCACTCCAGTCTGGGTGACAGAGTGAGACTCCAACTCAAAAAAGAAAATAAAAGAAATAATCTTAGTGAAAGTGCAGCCATTTTGACACTTCTTACCTCTGTCATGCTTTCTTAGCAAATTACCTAGCTTGCCCCTTAATCACTAGCCAAGGATAGAACCAGTTTCCTGGAGGTAACTATTGATAGTTGTTTACAACTCCTCCCCAACTTGTTTTGTGTTAATTTTCTATTGCAAATATTTGTCTTCCAGCCATAAAAACCAAACTAACCTAATCTATTGTAATCAACCCTTCAAGACTTATATGACACAAACAGATTTTATCACTATGGCAATAGTTATGTGACTAAACCGCCCATTTGCCTGCCGTCCATTACTGTGACATCAGTACCTGTGCTTACCTGCCCCCTGGTGATGACTTGAAACAGACTGCCACTCAATCACCTTAACCACCTGCTCCCATCAAAGGAAGGGTTTAAAAAGCATTCAACCAACCGGGCTCGGTGGCTCAGCCTGTAATCCTGTACCTTTGGGAGGCTGAGGTGCGTGGATTGCCTGAGCCCAAGGGTTCGAGACCCACCTGGGCAGCAAGACCTCATCTCTACAATAAATTAAAGAATTAGCCAGGTGTGGTAGCGTGTGCCTGTAGTTCCAGCTACTTGGAAGGCTGAGGCGGAAGTATCGCCGGAGCCCAGCAGGTCGAAGCTGTGGTGGCTGGGAGCGGCCACTGCACTCCAGTCTGGACGACAGAGTAAGACTCCGACTCAAAACAAACAAACAAAAAAAGCATTCAACCTCAAACAGCAACTGCCATGCTTTTGTTAAGCTCTGGCCTGATCATGCTGCTCTCTGACCTCTGGCCAGATCATGCTTTTCTTTAAGTTCGGTGGCTCAGCCTGTAATCCCGCGCCTTTGGGAGGCTGAGGTGAGTGGATTGCCTGAGCCCGCGGGTTCGAGACCCACCTGAGCAGCGAGACCTCATCTCTACAATAAATCAAAAAATCAGCCTGGCATCGTAGCGCATGCCTGTAATTCCAGCTACTTGTAAGGCTGAGGCGGAAGGATCTCCGGAGCCCAGCAGGTCGAGGCTGCGGTGGCCGGGAGCGGCCACTGCACTCCAGTCTGGGCGACAGAGTGAGACTCCAACTCAAAAAAAAAAAAAAAAAGTTTTAGTCCCCTCTGTAACCTTGGGGAAGTGAATCTTCTCTCTCTCTCTCTGATCTATTTTCTAAATAAACTATATGATAGACAAAATATCCTGCTGTATGTAACACCATGCCTAATCACAAGGCTTCCTCCCAACTTAACCACAAGCTTTAGTTACCTTCCAGCAACACCAACCACAAAGTTTTCCCCTCAAGCCCTATAACTGCCCTAGTGTGTAAGTGGGAGTGGGCTTTGGTCTCATCTGGGTTCCCACACTGCAGATCTTCCTCCTTGGAACAAACTTGTGTTGCTGTTGAACTACCTGTCTCCCATCTCTCTTTTCCTATCTGCTCATTTTCTTGACATAACACTTGGTACCAAAACCCAGGAACGTGGTTTAAGGTCCCACCATGAGCCAGCTCCTAAGTTGTCTCCGTGCCTAGATTCATTCTCCTCCATCCATTCTCCCTCATCTTCTCTTCTCTCACCTCTTTCCTTTTTTCCCTCTACTCAACTTGAACGGCTCCAGCAGGACCTTCTCCATTGCTGGACATTTCATCCAGCACCAGTCACTAATCAGTGGGTGAGTTTTCCCCTATCCTAATACTGGATTCTTCTCACATCTCCTTCCTTCATTTCTGTCCAGGGCAGAAATACTGCCAGAAACCCTGGTACTGGGTGAGAGATCTCCTCTGATCACCATCAAGTGGTGAGCTTGGTCATTGCCTTGAGGGGATGCCCTTAAAGCAGCCACTGCTATATCCATTGGGAACAGTTGGAGTCTGTGGGAATGCCTGTCCTTCCATTGTTCCTCCCATTGCCAGGAATTGGATTACTTTCCCTTCCAAATTTCTCCAGTATGGGTCAAGCATCCTCTAAGCCTCCCTGAGACACTACTCTTGGGTGTCTCCTTTGCAACCTCAAAATTTAGGTTTTACTCTAAGACCAAAGTGTCTCTCAAATGCCTCAAAAATTAAGGTCTTACCTTAAGACCAAAGAATCTCATTTTCTTCTGTAATATGGCCTGCCCCAATATCAATTGGACAATAACAACTGATAGTCCAAAAACGGACCTTTAACTTCCAAATTCTCCATATCCTTAACAATTTGACTTCCAAATTCTCTGTAACCTTAATAATTCACTCCAACACAATGGAAAATGGTCCTAGATTCCCTATGCTCAAGTTTTCCTCTATCTCCAATCCAAGTCCTTCTTCTATCAAACCTATACTCCTTTTCAAATCCTTATTCACAGCCTCCTCCTTCTTGCTTTTGTACCCAGCATTCCCCATCCAACAGTTGCCCCCAAAGTCCCACTGTCATCCTTCCTCTCAGAGAGATGGCAGGGACAAAAGGCATAGCTTTCCTCCTTTCATAGTATGTGCTCATGCTCCTTTCTCCCTAGACAATCTTTCTTAAATTGAAAAATTCCAGCCAGGCTCAGTGGCTCAGCCTGTAATCCCGCGCCTTTGGGAAGCTGAGGTGAGTGGATTGCCTAAACCCGTGGCTTCGAGACCCACCTGGGCAGCGAGATCTCATTTCCACAATAAATCAAAAAATCAGCCAGGCGTGGTAGCACATGCCTGTAATTCCAGCTACTCAGAAGGCTGAGGCGGAAGGATCACTGGAGCCCAGCAGGTGAGGCTGTGATGGCCGGGAGCAGCCACTGCACTCCAGTTTGGGCGACAGAGTGAGACTCCAATTCAAAAAACAAAAACAAAAACAAAAAGAAAGAAAAATTCCTAGACTCCTTTACCTCTAACCCTGCTATTTACCGTAAATGATTCCTCATCACCCAGTACTATGACCTTACTTGGTATAACCTATGTGTTATTCTTTCCTCCTCCCTTTCCCCGGAGGAGAGAGAATGCATCTGGGCAGCAACTCAAGCTCATGCCAGCACTCTCCCCCTCAGCAAGACCCAGCCCATGGTCCTATAGACACCATGGCAGTTCCCAGGACAGAGCCCACCATTCATCTTCAGGACATTTTCATCTTCCTAAAAGGAAACTTTGTACCCATTAAATAATAACTTCCCATTCTCTCCTCCCCCAGCCCCTGGTAACCACTATCCTATATTCTGTCTCTGAATTTAGTTACTCTCGAGACCCATATTAGTGGAATCATACAATATGTATTTTTGTGTCTGGCTTTTTATTTAGCATAATGTCTTCAGGTTCATCCATGTGTACCATGCATCAGAATTTCCTTTTTTAGGCCTGAATAATATTCCACAGTGTGTGTATACCACATGTTGTTTATCCAATTGAGGGACACAGGTTGTTTCCATCATTTGGCTACTGTGAGTAATGCTGCTACCAACATTGGTATACAAGTATCTGCTTGGGTCCTTGCTGTCACTTCTTTTGCATACATATCCAGAAGTGGAATTGCTGGATCATAGGGTAATTCCATGCTTAATTTTTGGAGGAACCACCCTACTGTTTTCCACAGTGGCTACATAATAGTTTCTGTTTCTGTGCATACTTGCCAATGCTTATTCTGGTTTGTTTGTTTGTTTTATAATAGTCATCCAAATTGGTATGAAGTGGTATTTCATTATGGTTTTGATTTGTGTTTCCCTAATGATTAGGGACTTTGAGTGTTTTTATCATGTGTTTATTGGTCATTTGTGGGACTTAATTTTTTTTTTTTTTTTTTTTTTTTTGAGTCGAAGTCTCACTCTGTCGCCCAGACTGGAGTGCAGTGGCCGCTCCCGGCCACCGCAGCCTCAACCTGTTGGGCTCCGGTGATCCTTCTGCCTCAGCCTTCTGAGTAGCCGGAATA
>NW_007248505.1:101811-102447 GCF_000164805.1 Carlito syrichta
ATGAGGTCTTGCTGCCCAGGTGGGTCTCGAACCCGCGGGCTCAGCAATCCACTCACCTCAGCCTCCCAAAGGGGCAGGATTACAGGCTGAACCACGGAGCCCGGCATGGACTTAATTTTAAGTAGAAATTTGTGGATGGTTTTGACTATGGAACAGACATGTAACTTAGGTTTTTATTTATTTAGCTTTTTGTGAGTTGGAGTCTCACTCTGTCACCCAGGCTGGAGTGCAGGCACACTCACAGGCTCCATAGCCTCGACCTGGTGAGCTCAGGTGATCCTTCACCTCAGCCTTCCAAGGAACTGGAATTACAAGCATTCGCAACCACACCAGGCTAATTTTTTTTTTAATTGTAGAGATGAGGTCTCGCCAAGTTGCCCGGGCTGGTCTCGAACCCATGGGCTAAGGCAATCCTCTCACCTCAGCCTCCCAAAGTGCGGGATTATAGGCATGAGCCACCACGCCTGGCATAACTTAGATTTTTTAAGTGATTATTCTGGATGCTGTGTGTAAAACAAGTTGTTAAAAGGCAAGAATGTAAACAGAGCAGCTTGAATGCTACTGTAAAAGTCCAGGCAAAAGGGCAGAGTGTTCACATTGTAATTCACAATTTTTTTTTTTTTTTTTTTGAGTTGG
>NW_007248505.1:102467-110561 GCF_000164805.1 Carlito syrichta
CAGCGATCCTTCCACCTCAGCCTTCCGAGTAGCCGGAATTACAGGCACGCACTACCACGCCCGGCCTATTTTTTGATTTATTGTAGAGATGAGGTCTCGCCTGCCCAGGCGCGTCTCGAACCCGTGGGCTCAGGCAATCCACTCACCTCAGCCTCCCAAAGGTGCGGGATTACAGGCTGAGCCACCGAGCCGGGCTAGTAATTCACAATTAATTAGTAAATAATTAATTCAATTTAGTGAGCTCTGTGATGGACAAGGAGATGTGCCAGTCCTCCCCCAGGAAGGTTTTGTGGTCCAGGTTTGGGGTTGCAGTCAGCAGACAGTCTCCAGCATCACCTGAGGACAGCCACACTGGATGGCTAGATGAAGCAGATATGTAAATGCACAGACATTATGGCCCAACAGGAAATAGTCTGACTGGTGATATATTGCAGCACTCCCTGATGGGGGGGAGGCTTTGCAGGGCCTGCTTTGCAGTTCTACCTTGTAGGTGTTTGTTCCTGATCTTGCAGCCCAAAGTCCATCTTAGTATCTGATTCCACGACCAGCATTTTATCATCTAGTGCTATGATTCAGATGTCTTTTGTCTCCACCAAAATTCATGTTAACATTTGATCCCCTATGTGGCAGTGTTGAAAGTGGGGGCCTAGTGGGAGGAGTTTGGGCCTATAGGGGCAGATCTCCCATGAATAGATTAATGCCCTCCTTCAGGGGTGAGGTAGGTTCTTACTCTCACAGAATGGATTAGTTCCCTCATGAGCAGGTTGTTAAGAGTCTGTCTTCCTTGGTTTCTGTCTCTTGCTTTCCCTCTTCCACATACCAGTTTCTTTGCACACACCAGCTTCCCTCCTACTTTCCGCCATGAGTTAAAGAAGCCTGAGACCCCCACCAGATGCAACTGCTCAATCTTGAGTCTTCTAGCCACCAGAATCATGAGACAATAAACCTTTTTTTCTTTATAAATGACTGAGCCTCAGATATTCTGTTACAGCAACAAAACATGACTAAGACATTTAGGAATTCTAAGAAATGGTATACTCACATGCATAAGAACACATGAACATTGTTGACAACACATTATTTTTAATAACCACAAACCAGAAGCAGCCAACATACTCATCAAGAGTACAACATGATTAGCTGCAGTGGCTTACACCTATGAGGCAGAAGGAGGATCACTTGAGCCCAGGAGTTCAAGACCAGCCTGGGCAACATAGCAAGACCTCATTTCTATAAAAATACAAAAATTACCTTGGTGTGGTGGTGTGTGCCTGTAGTCCCAGGTACTTGAGAGGCTGAGGCAGGAGGATCATTTGAGTGTAGGAGTTTGAAGGTGCAATGAGCTATGACTGCACCACTGTACTCCAACCTGAACCACAGAGAAAGACCCTGTCTCAAGAAGAAGGAGAAGGAGGCAGAGGAGGAGAAGAAGAAGAAGGAAGACTGGAGGGGTTAGGGAGGAGGAGGAGGAGGGGAGAGGATGAGAAGAAGAAGAAGAGGAGGAGTACAATGTGGTATAGCCATGCAATGGAATACTATGCAAAAATGAAAATGCATGAACTATAGCTCATACAAAAATAAGGATGGGCCGGGCTTGGTAGCTCAGCTTGTAATCCCAGCACTTTGGGAGGCTGAGGCGAGTGGATTGCCTGAGCCCATGGGTTCAAGATCTACCCGGGCAACTTGGCGAGACCTCGTCTCTACAATAAATCAAAAATTAGCCGGGCGTGGTAGCATGCGCCTGTAGTTCCGGCTGCTTGGACGGCTGAGGCGGAAGGACTGCCTGAGCCCAGCAAGTCGAGGCTGCAGTGGCTGTGAATGTGCACTGCACTCCAGCCTGGGCTACAGAGTGAGACTCCAACTCAAAAAAAAAAAAAGATGGATGTTGAAAGAAAAACACCTTTTCCTCTACTCACAACACTTACGACACAGCATGACACAACAAAATGACCAAATTTTCCTTCACTATAATCAATTCTCCAACTCACTTAACATCAACTCAGTAACCTACCATTTAATTATGACACTAACTACCCAGAGTTGGTGCAGATTCCACAGGTTAAGGGCTCAGTCCCAAAAGGCTGTTTCTCACCTCAGATACCATTCACAAGTCCCAGGTGATCACCTATGCTTCCGACCAGCTAGCTGGCTATACATTAGGGGTTCCACAACCCATTTGATAACTTACTATAATGGCTCATAGAACTCAGAGAAACACGTCATTTTGTTTATTATACAGGATATTATAAAGGAGACGAAGGAACAGCCAGATTAAGAGGTACATACAGTGAGGTCTGTAAGGGTTCTGAGCACAGGAACTTCTATTCTCATGGAGTTTGTAGTGTGCCACTCTCCTGGCACGTGAATGCATTCTTTTTTACCAGTTAGGGGTTTTATGGACACTTCATTACATGGACTTGACTAGCTAAATAATTGGTAATTGGTGATTGACTCAACCTCTAGCTCTTCTGCCTTTCCCAGAAAAGGGAGTGCAGCTCTAGTCACATGGTTGGTTTCCTTGGTGTCTTAGTTCATTTGGTGTTGCCATAAAGGAATTCCCATGGCTGGGTAATTTATAAAGAAAAGAGGTTCATGTGGCTCATGGTTCTGCAGGTGGTACAAGTAGCATGGCACTACCATCTGCTTCTGGGAGAGCCTCAGGTTGCTTCCACTCATGGCAGAAGGTAAAGAAAAGCTGCATGAGATCACAAGATGAGAGAGGAAGCAAGAGAGGAAGCAAGAGAGGAAGGAGGTGCCGGGCTCTTTTTTACAACTAGTTATGGAGGAACTAATAACAGCAAGAGAGGTGACCCAGTGTCCTGAGGATGGCACAAAGTCATCCATGGAGGATTCACCCCATGACCCGAACACCTCCCACCAGGCCCCACCTCCAACACTGAGGATCAGATTTCAACAAGAGATTTGGAAGGGACAAGCATATAAACCATAGCATTTGCAACCAGCCCCCACCCTCCAAGGGTCATTAGCATAAACTCCAGTGTGGGGCTTGTTATGAATTACAAAAGACATTTCTTTCACCTTCATCACTTAGGAAATGACCAGGGTGGTAGGAGCTCTGGTCAGAAGCTAGGGAGATTCTTTTCTTTGCGGGGGTCAAAAATTAACTTTTATTTTCCAGATAACTTGTTGCTTAGTATTGACTGGTGGATGGGGGTAGGACATTTGGGGCCACAGGAAGAGGGGATAGGGGCTCAACCGCCAGATGCTAAGAAAAACCCCCAAAGTGCCCGCACAAGGATTACCCATGGCATCAGCGTCTCATGGAGGACCCCACCTCCACCCCCAGACTCCCTATACTTTTGCTGCCTGTCTTCCACCCATCCCCATCATTTCTGTGACTCTGCAAACTAGGTCTGGGAATGCCCAACTCATGTGAGCACACCCTTCTCATCCCAACCCCTATAAGCACCATGTTGATGGCACAGAGGCTCCTCTGTGAGTGGCCACACTGGGGGCTGGGACAAGCTGAGGTAGGTCTGCTTGGGTAGCCAAGACATGTTTGATGGGACGGTCCAATTCTGGGGTTAAAACCTTTGGAATCGGGATTGGTGCAACCTTCATGGCTTTCCTTGGGCCCAATCACTCCAGTGAAAAGCTAGTATTGTGAGGCTGAGGTGCTTTAGAAGGAGGCAGCAGTACTGACCTCCAGGCTTGAGGACAGAGACTGTGGCGCCATCTGGTGAAGCAGGGCCTCATGGACTGCAGCCAGGAAGGCAGCCACTGTGAAATCCCAGCAAGCGACTCGGTGCTGGAACCCCCCGGGCTGAGCTGGGTGAACCCAGGCTGGGAGGATGTTAGGTCAACAAGCCAGTGTCATGGGTAAGATACAAAGAATTGCACAGAAATTAGATTGGAAAATATAGTTTATTTAGAAAGTAGATTAGAGGAAAAGCATGACCCAGCCATAACTTGATTAAGGAATGGCTGGGCCAGGGCATTACAAAAGCCTAATAAAAGGACAGACCAAGAGTGGGAAGCCATTTTTCATCTTGTTCTTAAACCCTGACAAAATGATGAGAAAGGAGAAGCTATGCTTTTGGAGAAATGCACCCTTTAGGTATAATTAACTTTACCAACTTTGTCTTTTCAGAAACAGACTTCCAGGTATCAGAGCTATCTCATAGTGGCAATCAAGCTTGCCTAGAGTAAAGGGAATTTACAAGGCCTAAGACATCATGCATTGGTCAAGGACTGTAAAAGTCACGAAACTTGTAATTGTTGAACCCGAGACTCTAATGAGAGAGATATAGAGACCACAAAGAGCCAGCTCCGATGCAATCACACGAGGGTCTTTATTCAGGCTCAAGTCTGGGCTCACGCCCGAAGCAGCAGCTTCAGGGACCAGAGCCCCGATTCACAATGGCAAGCAGTTTTTATGCATAATTACAGAGGGAGGGGAAAGAACTCCAAACTTGATTTTACATGATTGGGTAATTTCTCCTAATGGGTACGGGAATACCTGGTATTGGTGGGTGCTGCCCGTGATTGACAGAAACCCACGTAATGGGTCGAGTGAAATGTTAGATAAGTTAGGTCCATACAATCTCGGTTTATGAAGTAACCTGGGCCGGCAGACAAAGGGTTACATTAGCCCTTTTAGTTTACCGATCCAGCCCAAGGCTTACTTAGGAAAGCTTGTTTGCTTAACTTTTGCATAGTCATTATGGGACAACAAAAGCCAAACTTGACAAAGTTTTAAATATGAATGCTGCAAACACATACAGTGAATGTGGGGTAGAAAATCATATACTAATTCTGGGAATTTATAATAGCAAGCTTATAATAGCAAGGTAGTTACTTTTATAAAGGTCTTTGTTCCCTGCAGGTTTACATAGCCACTGCTGTAAATTATCACTGAGATATAAACCGGTGATAAAGCCCACCTAGAGAGGAGGTGGCTCCTCTAAGTCTGGTGCCACCTTGTAGGAATGTTTGAAAGAGGCTTATCGCTTTATCCTTTACATCCCGTTGTAAAAGCATAAGTTAGCCTACTGGTTTGGGTTTGACAATGCTTAACCCGAGGATTCTAAATACAAACACTGCTTAAAACCCAACATATGCCTAATTCTACGGGGTCTGAGGTAGGATTCAAAGTACTAAGATTTCATAAAATACATGAGGTAGTCATAAAATACATGAGGTAGGAATACACAAAATATATAGTAAACATGAGGTGGGGATATATGAAATATAGTGAACTAAACGCTACTTTTACAGCAAATAAGTTTCTTGGTTTCTTGGGTCTCTCAATAGCATGCTCTTAACCTAAATCTATTGTTGTCCTCTCAGTAATTACAAAAGTTATAACCGCTCAGAGGGAGAGCAGGTGGAGATTCAATCTTCCAGTAAATTGGGCACTATGTACAGGGAAGCCAAGGATCCCCCAAAGCTACCCACCGGGAATGCCTAGGAGATAAGGGGAAGTACCCCCTCCATTAGGTCTAAGGAATGTCGTTTGGGAAGGTGCAGGAGAATTAGAATCCTTGTAATGCCCTTCTCTAAGGGCTATGATAATGTGGGCGAACATCAATGGGTCTCTGTATCACAGGTTCTGCGAGACATCCACAGGTGGTCAATAAGGCAGTCAGCAGTCACGGCAGTCACGTGCAACATCTCCAAGGAAAGGATTTAAGCCAGGACTCTGGGGGGCTATGACACCACACTCACCTAGAGTATAGGCCTACTCCCTGTCTGTGGCGGGTGAATTTTTCTTAAATAAATCTTTTCTTCTCTCCGAGTTTACTCAGGTCTCTGGGTTCCCAGCGCGTACCTCCGGCTTGCCAGATCGGCAGTGCTGCATGCCTCGCCTCCCTGCGCCCATCCACCCTCACCCTCTCCATCCATACCTAATACCTGGCAGCCGCTGTTTGAGGTTGAATGCTTTTTTAAAATTTAATTTAATTTTATTTTTTTTTTTTAACTGAAGCAGGATTTATTGAGAGGACAGAAAATCTCACAGCAGGAGGGGAACCCCAGTGGGTAGCCCAGGTCGAATGCTTTTTAAGCCTTTCCTTTGATTAACGTGATTGGTTGGTGGTCTGTTTTAAATCATCACCACGGGGCAGATAAGCACAGGTACTGACATCACAGTGATAGATGGCAGGCAGATGGGTGTGTTAGTCACATGGGGTCTGTGTCACAATGGACTGATCACAATAGGAAGCTGGTTCTGCCCTTGGCTAGTGATTAGAGGGCAAGCCAGGTAACTTGCTAAGAAAGCTAAGCAGTTTTAAAATGGCTGCACTTTAGCTAAAGTTATTTTATTTTATTTATTTTTTGAGTTGGAGTCTCACTCTGTCGCCCAGACTGGAGTGCAGTGGCCGCTCCCGGTCACCGCAACCTCGATCTGCTGGGCTCTGGCGATCCTTCCGCCTCAGCCTTCCGAGTAGCCGGAATTACAGGCATGCACTACCACGCCCGGCTGATTTTCTGATTTATTGTAGAGATGAGGTCTTGCTGCCCAGGCGGGTCTCGAACCTGCGGGCTCAGGCAATCCACTCACCTCAGCCTCCCAAAGGCGCGGGATTACAGGCTGAGCCACTGAGCCCGGCTAGCTAAAGTTATTTCATTAAATTATTCCATTTTGGAGTTTCACCCTTTCAGAGGATAAAACCAGGTCCTATGCCCATTACCTGAGGATCAGCACAGGACTGGAGCCCACACGGTTGTGGGTCCAGATGGCCACCAACTCAGCAGAGAAGGCCCGGCAGTACCCACAGACTGGTGATCCCATAGAAGAAAAGGCATGACTGAGAGGGATCTGATGTAGTCCAGGGTGCCTGCAGTGTTCAGGCTTGCCAGAGTTCATGATTACAGCATGCTCGCTACACAGGCACTAGAGCACGGCACAATCCTGTGTTCCAATCTTATGCAAGTCAGTTGGACAGGTGGCAAAGTCTATAGGCCAGGTTGATTTGAAAGTGATCACTTTTCAGTCGGCCTCGGTGGCTCACTTTTCTTTTCCTTTTTTTTTTTTTTTTTTTTGAGTTGGAGTCTCACTGTCACCCAGACTGCAGTGCAGTGGCCGCTCCCGGCCACCGCAGTCTTGACCTGCCAGGCTCCGGAGATCCTTCCACTTCAGCCTTCCAAGTAGCTGGCACTACAGGCGCGTGCTACCATGCCCGGTTAATTTTTGATTTATTGTAGAGATGAGGTCTCGCCAAGTTGCCCAGGTGTGTCACGAACCCGCGGCCTCAACCCACTCACCTCAGCCTCCCAAAAACGCAGGATTACAGGCTGAGCCACTGAGCCCGGCTCACTTTTCTACAAAATTACATTAAACTGTATTCCATAAGAACAATTCTGTTACTAAATAAATCTAAATTCACCTTTCATAAAGATTGTCTCTGTCTGAAATTCTGTAAGGGAATAACTAAGACTTGAACCCTGTGAAGGCAGCTGGATTCTGCCCAAGCATTCTGGAGACAAATGTTAAAATATATTGGCTAAACATAATGTTGTGTAGCTGGATTTTCTCTACAGAAACAGATGGTTGTTCTTTCTTTTTTTGTTTTTTTAGGGACTAAGTCTTGCTCTGTACCAGGCTGGAGTGCAGTGGTGTAATCATAGCTCACTGCAGTCTTGAACTCTTGGGCTCAAGGAATCCTTCTTCCTCTTAAGTCAGATGGGAGGTCATTGCAGTATTTTGACTAATGCAGTGACATAATATAACTTATGCTGTAACAGGATACTGTGACTTCTGTGTTGAGAATGCACCATGCTTTGTCTATTCAAAATACAGTAACACAGCAGGGTAATTAGAAGCAGAGAAGACCAGAAAGTTTTTTTGCAACAATCCAGTAATGAGATGGTCACTTAGACTAGGATGACAACAATGAATGTGGTGAGAAGAGGTTAAATTCTGGTTAAATTTTGAAGATGGAGTTGTCCAAATTTGCTGACCTATTGGGCATGGGGTAGAGTGGAGTGGGGAGAAAGAGACAGTCAAGGATGACTCCAAGGCTTTGGGACTGAGCAACCGGGAAAATGAAGATGGCTTTTGCAGATATAGGCAATTCTGTTGCCATGGCAGTGATCGTGTATTTGGGGGGGGGGGGCGGGGGGGGGGCCGGG